>NC_092227.1:52575504-52625504 GCF_036320965.1 Panulirus ornatus | reverse complement strand
GGCTACAGCGACAAAGTATAATAAAAAAAATAAATAATATATATATATATAATATATATATATATATATATAAATATATATATATATATATATATATAATATATATATATATATAATATTATATGATATATATACGCACACACATTTTCCCCTCTCTCATACCTCTTCCACACTGCGTTTCAAATTTACCCAGACAATATTAAGCTGCAACATCCCATGTAAAACTTGCACCATGCCATGAAAGTTTGCAGATTATTTTCGGAAAAGTAAGAGCAAAATCCTGGAACAAACTTTTATATCTTTTTAGTATCCCTCTGAAGTTGATATTGACTTCTTATTAATCAAAGTTACTGACACTTAATTCTATACCAGGCACGCCATGCGCGCCACGTCCTCCACACCCATGAAGGTTTAAGCTAAATTAATATAGGGTTACCAGACTGCCTACTTACAGCTTGCTACTGGCAATAAGAAGTACCAGCTGTAGCACGCAGTGTTCCTCTCTCACGATCAACAGTAAATGAGAAAAATATTCCGTAGGCTTCCATTTCACAAGTGAAGAGAGATAATGCTCATCTGAACTTTAGGACGAAAGAAGGTGACTATAGATCATATAAAACAATGAAGGACCCGCGACACTGTTCATTGCATGAGTGAATAAAACATAGAGCATTAGGCTCATACCGATCTTCCAGTTTTCCCAGTTATTCACATCTTATGCATTTTATGTGCTATGTCACCATGGTCACATTTGTCAAATGCTTTTGCAGTATTTATGATTTAACTTGCCCATCCCAAATTAATATATTATTATTATTATTATTATTATTATTATATATTATTATTATTATTATTATTATATATTATTATTATTATTATTATTATATACAATCTTAGGTCTAATGTCATAATCCTTAGATCATCTCACTACTTCATTGGGGGGGTTTTTTTATTTTTTATTATTGTGGAGCCACTATTCCTTCAAACATACCCATTTTTGCTCTCCGAAATAACGTTCTTGCCTTCCACACATTCTTCAACGCTCCCAGAACCTTCGTCCCCTACCCACCCGTTGATACACTTCCGCTTCCATGGTTCCATCCGCTGTTAAATCCACTCCCAAATATCTAAAACACTTCACTTCCTCCAGTTTTTATCCTTTCAAATTTACCTCCCAAGTTACTTGTCCCAAATAACCTTGCTCTTATTCACATTTACTCTCAGCTTTCTTCTTTCACACACTTTACCAACCTCAGTCCTCAGCTTCTACAGTTTCTCACCCGAATCAGCCACCAGCGCTGGTGGCTGATTCGATGAGAAACTGCAGAAGTTGGTGACTGAGTTTGGTGAAGTGTGTGAAAGAAGAAAGCTGAGTGAATGTGAATAAGAGCAGAGGTTATTAGGTTTAGTAGGGTAGGGGACGAGTAAATTGGGAGGTAAGTTTTGAATGGAGAAAAACTGGAGGAAGTGAAGTGTTTTAGATATCTAGGAGTAGAACCATGGAAGCGGAAGTGAGTCACCGTGGGGGAGGGGGCGAAGGTTCTGGGAGCGTTGAAGAATTTGCGTAAGGCGAGAACATTATCTCGGAAAGCAAAAATGGGTATGTTTGAAGGAATAGTGGTTCCAATAATTTTTTTATGGTTGTGAGGCATGGGCTATAGATAGGGTTGTGCGGAGGAGGGTTGATGTGTTGGAAATGAGATGTTTGAGGACAATATGTGTGTGAGTTGGTTTGATCGAGTAAGTAATGAAAGGGTGAAGGAGAGATGTATGGTAATAAAAAGTGTGTGGTTGAGAGAGCAGAAGAGGGTGTTTTGAAGTGGTTCGGGCACATGGAGAGAATGAGTGAGGAAAGATTGACCAAGAGGATATATGTGTCGGAGGTGGAGGGAACGAGGAGAAGAGGGAGACTAAATTGGAGGTGGAAAGATGGAGTGAAAAAGATTTTGTGTGATCGGGGCCTGAACATGCAGGAGGGTGAAAGGAGGGCAAGGAATAGAGTGAATTGGAGCGATGTGGTATACCGGGGTTGACGTGCTGTCAGTGGATTGAATCAAGAAGGCATGTGAAGCGTCTGGGGTAAACCATGGAAAGCTGTGTAGGTATGTATATTTGCGTGTGTGGATGTATGTATATACTTGTGTTGGGGGGGGGGGGGGCCATTTCTTTCGTCTGTTTCCTTGCGCTACCTCGCAAACGCGGGAGACAGCGACAAAGTATAATAAAAAAAAAATAATATATATATATATATATATATATATATATATATATATATATATATATATATATATATATATATATATATATATATATAATATTATATGATATATATACGCACACACATTTTCCCCCTCTCTCATACCTCTTCCACACAGCGTTTCAAATTTACCCAGACAATATTAAGCTGCAACATCCCATGTAAAACTTGCACCATGCCATGAAAGTTTGCAGATTATTTTCGGAAAAGTAAGAGCAAAATCCTGGAACAAACTTTTATATCTTTTTAGTATCCCTCTGAAGTTGATATTGACTTCTTATTAATCAAAGTTACTGACACTTAATTCTATACCAGGCACGCCATGCGCGCCAACGTCTCCACACCCATGAAGGTTTAAGCTAAATTAATATAGGGTTACCAGACTGCCTACTTATAGCTTGCTACTGGCAATAAGAAGTACCCAGGCTGTAGCACGCAGTGTTCCTCTCTCACGATCAACAGTAAATGAGAAAATATTCCGTAGGCTTCCATTTCACAAGTGAAGAGAGATAATGCTCATCTGAACTTTAGGACGAAAGAAGGGTGATATAGTCAGATAAAACAATGAAGGACCCGCGACACTGTTCATTGCATGAGTGAATAAAACATAGAGCATTAGGCTCATACCGATCTTCCAGTTTTCCCAGTTATTCACATCTTATGCATTTTATGTGCTATGTCACCATGGTCACATTTGTCAAATGCTTTTGCAGTATTTATGATTTACTTGTCCCAAATTATTATTATTATTATTATTATTATTATCATCGTTATTATTATTATTATTATTATTATTATTATTATTATTATTATTATATACAATCTTAAGTCTAATGTTCATTCCTTTAGATCATCTCACTAATTCATTGTTGGAGCCACTATTCCTTCAAACATACCCATTTTTGCTCTCCGAAATAACGTTCTTGCCTTCCACACATTCTTCAACGCTCCCAGAACCTTCGTCCCCTACCCACCCGTTGATACACTTCCGCTTCCATGGTTTCATCCTCTGTTAAATCCACTCCCAAATATCTAAAACACTTCACTTCCTCTAGTTTTTATCCTTACAAATTTACCTCCCAATTTACTTGTCCCAAATAACCTTGCTCTTATTCACATTTACTCTCAGCTTTCTTCTTTCACACACTTTACCAACCTCAGTCCTCAGCTTCTACAGTTTCTCACCCGAATCAGCCACCAGCGCTGGTGGCTGATTCGGATGAGAAACTGCAGAAGTTGGTGACTGAGTTTGGTGAAGTGTGTGAAAGAAGAAAGCTGAGTAAATGTGAATAAGAGCAAGGTTATTAGGTTTAGTAGGGTTGAGGGACGAGTAAATTGGGAGGTAAGTTTGAATGGAGAAAAACTGGAGGAAGTGAAGTGTTTTAGATATCTGGGAGTAGAACCATGGAAGCGGAAGTGAGTCACAGGGTGGGGGAGGGGGCGAAGGTTCTGGGAGCGTTGAAGAATTTGCGTAAGGCGAGAACATTATCTCGGAAAGCAAAAATGGGTATGTTTGAAGGAATAGTGGTTCCAATAATTTTTTTATGGTTGTGAGGCATGGGCTATAGATAGGGTTGTGCGGAGGAGGGTTGATGTGTTGGAAATGAGATGTTTGAGGACAATATGTGGTGTGAGTTGGTTTGATCGAGTAAGTAATGAAAGGGTAAGAGAGATGTATGGTAATAAAAAGTGTGTGGTTGAGAGAGCAGAAGAGGGTGTATTGAAATGGTTTGGTCACATGGAGAGAATGAGTGAGGAAAGATTGACCAAGAGGATATATGTGTCAGAAGTGGAGGGAACGAGGAGAAGTGGGAGACCAAACTGGAGGTGGAAAGATGGAGTGAAAAAGATTTTGTGTGATCGGGACCTGAGCATGCGGGAGGGTGAAAGGCGTGCAAGGAATAGAGTGAATTGGAACGATGTGGTAAACCGGGGTTGACGTGCTGTCACTAGATTGAACCAGTACATGTGAAGCTTCTGGGGTACACCACGGAGAGTTTTTTGGGTCCTGGATGTGGAAAGGGAGCTGTTGTTTCGATGCATTACAAATGACAGCTAGAGTCTGAGTGTGGACGAATGTGATCTTTGTTGTACTTTCCTGGTGCTACCCCGCGTGCACGCGGCTGGGATGGGGGTGTCATTACATGGCGGGATGGCGGCGGGAATGGATGAAGGTAGCATGTATGAATATGCGCATATGTATATATGTATATGTGTGTATGTATATGTATGTATACGTTGAAATGTATAGGTATGTATATGTGCGTGTGTGGGCGTTTATGTATGTACATGTGTATGTGGGTAGGTTGGGCCATTCTTTCCTGTTTTCTTGCGCTACCTCGCTAACGCTGGAGACAGCGACAAAGTTTGATTGAAAAAAAAGCTGTATATATATATTTGCAAGAGGTCACAGTGATGCGTGCGATCTAGTGTATGCAGGTATTCCACAGGAAAATGAAACAAAATCAGTTCTCAGGTGCACTTTTTTGTTATTATCACATCATCAGGGGAGATATAAGAATGAGATATCAGGCAGTTGATATACAAGGAAGAGACATAGCTAGGACGCCATTGGTAAACAACCGTCAACAGATGGAAGTGTTCGGGTGCGTTCAAGTCTGGCAACTTACCTACCATAAGATTGTATTAGGTGGACAAGAAAAGGAACTGTTTACCAATTTTGTCTATAATAAAGCGATCCAAATTGTATAGACCTTCATTAGTAATAGTGTCGCAATTCTTTGTGCATTTAATGATAGAAGATTCAATGATATTTCTCGTGATAAAGTAGCTAGAGTTAATAACTAAGTTGGCATTACTCTATTCAATACAATGATCATGATTTTAACATGATTAAACAAGGCATTTGATTATTGTCCTGTCCTTATACTACATTTATGCTGCTTAAGTCTTACATTAAGATCCTTACCAATCTGCCCAACATAAAACATATTACAGTCTTTACAGGGTACTCTATAAACATAGTCCACAGAACTTTCTGGTGAGTTCCTGATTAAGTTATTCTTTATAGTATTATTGTTGAAGCCTCCATTGACATTAAAGGATTTAAGTATGATTATCATTAGGAGGGAGAACTAAAAGATTCTTAGTATCAAGTGGAGGTTTGAATTTAACTCTATCCGATTATTTCTTTGCCAACTTAAGGGATTTATCAGTGAAA
Source organism: Panulirus ornatus (assembly GCF_036320965.1). NCBI lineage: Eukaryota > Metazoa > Arthropoda > Malacostraca > Decapoda > Palinuridae > Panulirus > Panulirus ornatus. The sequence goes on along the minus strand of NC_092227.1, from coordinate 52,620,066 downwards.
GATCTAAGGTACTTTAACTTGTATCCAATAGAATATATCTTCTAAAAATCATCGTCAGTAAATTCCGGACTGCATATACGTAACACTGTATTTCAGTTCAGTTGACAGTATTATGCTAAGAAATTTGGTATGGCGATGGGTAACTCTCTTTCACCAGTATTATGTAATCTTCACATGGAATTCTTTGAAACAAAACTGCTAAGGGATATCTTGCCCTACAATTTAATTGGGTTTAAGTATGTAAATGATGTTCTTTGTGGTTAGCCATCAAACGAAAATAAACAGACATTTATCCCTTTACTTAACAATTTTGTACTTTTTATCAATTTTACTGTAGAAATGGAACTTAATGGTATCTTACCATTTTTAGATTGCATGATCCATAGAAACATGTTTAAGTTTAGAAGATACAAAAAAAATCCACCAATGTTTGTTCAAGTATTCATTTTTACTCATGACAGAGTTAAATGATTATCATTGCAGTCGATGTTCCTTATGGGATTACGAATATGCATTTCGGAATTAATTGATGATGAGTTTGAGATGTATTCTATTGAATCCAAATTAAAGTACTCTAGATCTTTCATTGATATATCCCGTAAGTTGGTCAAGAAATAATTTCATAGACTTCAGCCCAAGCCTCTCCTTGATACCAAAAATCTTTTAGTTCTCCCTTTTAATAATGATTTTACATAACTTCCCAGGTTGCTCAAATTCTTTGATGTAAATGTAGCCTTCAGCGAAACGATACTATAAAGAATATCTTAATCAGGAACTTACCAGAAAGCTCTGTTGGCTGTGTTTATAGAGTCTCCTGTAAAAAGTGTAACATGTTTAATACTGGGCAGATTGGTAAGGATCTTAAGGTTAGACTTAAGCAACATAGATATAGTATAAGAACAGGACAAGAATCAAATGCTTTGTTTAATCATGTTAGAATTATGATCACCGTATTGACTGGAGTAATGCAAACTCAGTTATTAACTCTGACTCCTTTATCACAAGAAATATCATAGAATCTCCTATCATTAAATACACAAAAAAACTCTAACATTAGTATTAGTGAAAGCCTACACATATTTGATAGCTTTATTGTCGAAAAAATTTGTAAACAGTTCCCTTTCTTGTCCACCTAATGCAGTTTTATGACAGGCAAGTTGCGAGATTTGAACGCACCCTAACGCCACTGCCGATGACGCATTTTTTACCAATGGCGTCGTAGCTGCTTCTCCTCCTCGTAAATCAGCTGACTGATGTCTCATTCTTGTATCTCCCCTGATGATGTGATCATTACACAAAAGTGCACTTGGGGACCATTTCATTTCCTTGTGGAATACATGTATATCTATCTATCTATATGAGCCACCATATACTTCATTCAAGTTACGATGCATATGAAAATATGCATCACCATTGCACCCTAAGCTATAACGCAAGTTATGGATATGCATATGCCGTTCTTTATAGCTGAAAATCGTACATTCAGTATTTTCATATGCATCATAACTTGAGTGAAGTATATGGTGGATCATTACTGTTGTGTTAAAGCATATGTATGAACACTCTTAAAAGAGAATTAAACATCACACTCAGACCAAACATGTATTCAGGTTTGCAGTGTAAGGCCTTCTTTTACCTTTGAAGCCATTAATTACTGCTAAGTGAGGGAGATTAATTACTAATCAAACGGAGCGACATCAAATGCGCTCTGATAGTAAAGCGTTTGAAGGAACTGTGAGGTAATGATATAAGTCTCTTGGAAATAAGACGATTTATCACTACCGCTGCTCAAAAGCCTGTTTCTAGCAAAGAGGATTTCTGAAGACGCAAATAAAATGTTCGAAGTGGTTAGTGTTCAGAAAAGAGCGATATGGAATTTCCTCCTTGAATTATGTTAGTTTAGCGTAGATTAGGGTAGGTTACTGAAGTATATCCCGACGTCGCTTTTTGTCCTATTTTATCGAGTGGTCCAATGTGAAAAAGACTGATGGAACAATATCGGTTACTTTAGTGCTTTAGAAATACGTGTTACATGACCTTACCTTAGTGAAACCTTCTTCAAACAGAATTTATCAAAGTCATCGGAATCAATTGCACTTTTTATCTGTTCACACTGATTATCACCTTCCGTTTGCCATGGTGACTAACTGACACATTCCCCTCGACGACCATGTTCAGCCTGTTGTAATCAAGATACATACATTTGTTCTGTGCAGTGTAACAGAGTCTTTATGTAAGATTGAAGATTAAACCTGAGTTGATACCACGAAGGTTACCCTGACTGGCCCATTAGTTACCAATTTACGACACCGAAGCACATCCCATTAACTGACAGCACCTCTGCCCTACTCTACCGTACATATAACCCAGCATTAATCCTAGGTAGAAATGTCCAATCGACATTCATGTTCTGTCTTCAAGCGAACTGTATCTAGGGTTCTGAGATGCCGCTTTCAATGACTGATCGTTACAAACTGATTTCAAAACCATCAAAATCTGGAAAAATCCCGACAGGTCTGAGTTACTGTGATAACTGCAAGCATCTCGTTATATCCTAGTTTTTGAAGCAAGTTCCTATCTCGTTGAGATACGCTTGGTCAGTCCAAATATATATATATATATATATATATATATATATATATATATATATATATATATATATATATATATATATATATATATATATGGTTTGATCGAGTAAGTAATGAAAGGGCAAGAGAGATGTGTGGTAAAAAGAGTGTGGTTGAGAGAGCGGAAGAGGGTCTATTGAAATGGTTTGGTCACATGGAGAGAATGAGTCGGGAAAGATTGACAAAGAGAATATATGTGTCAGAGGTGGAGGGAACGAGGAGAAGTGGGAGACCACATCGGAGGTGAAAGAATGGAGTGAAAAGGATTTTGAGCGATCGGGGCCTGAACGTACAGGAGGGTAAAAGGTGTACAAGGAATAGAGCGAATTGGAACGATGTGGCATACCGGGGTCGACGTGCTGTCAAGGGATTGGATCAGGGCATGTGAAGCGTCTGGGGTAAACCATGGAAGGTTTTGTGGGGCCTGGATGTGGAAAGGGAGCTGTGGTTTCGATGCATTACATATGACAGCTATAGACTTAGTGTGAGCGAATGTGGCCTTTGTTGCCTTTTCCTAGCGCTATCTCGCGCGCGCGGGGGGAGGGGGGGTACCATTTTATGTGTGGCGGGGTGATGACGAGAGTGGATGAAACCAGCAGGTATGAATATGTACGTGTGTATATATGTATATATCTATGTATGTATATGTATGTATACGTTGAAATGTATAGATATGTATGTATAGGTATGTATGTGTGCGGGCGCTTATGTATATACATGTGTATGTGGGTGGATTGAGCTATTCTTTCGTCTGTTTGTATGCGCTACCTCGCCTGTGTGTGTGTATGTGAGTGTGTGTGTGTGTGTGTGTGTGTGTGTGTGTGTGTGTGTGTGTGTGTGTGTGTGTATAGGCATTCACTAGCTTCTTATTGTTTCTTTCTATCTTCTTTACTGTAGTTTTCACTGGTAGTGAGAGCTTATAGATTATATTTCCAATGTCATTTTCCATGTAAAATGATGATAATATGGGACGTATAGAGACACATTTCCCATCAGCCATGAAACCAGAGACAATGAAACAAGATTATAACACAAAAAGTTGTATATTAAACATAGTTACTGTTAGACATTGAATGAATTTTCACAATAATTCAGTACAGTAAGCAGGCGGCGTTTTTCCATTTCAAATAATCAGTTTGGACTGCTTTCGTAGATTAGATCTACTGGTGTTCTCCACAGGGATGGGGTTCAGTTACCTGAGGCGGATCTCGGTCGTGTGAGGTCATACCATGCTCCTTTGTGTTTGACTGACGTTTGGTTCAGTTGCCTAAGACAGATATGGAGAGAGTAAGGTCATGCCATGTTTCCCTGTTGTGTGAATGAGGTTTAGTTCATGCATGTTGCTTCAGAAAAGTATTAGTGTTCTATCTTGGTCTGTAATTAGATTTTTGATAGTAGGTTCGGTTCCTCGAAGGTTTGCCGCATTTGTCACTTGCAGTTTAGTGTGATCCCTGCAATGTTTAACACTTCTGGTTTGAGTGGTAAGATGTTGTCGGTTCAGGGACATGTTATGTTGTCCTCTCATACGTTCCCTTATTGCTCCTTGTTGAAAATGTGAACTGAGCCGACGGCTAAGGGCTGTGCTAGTCATGCCAACGTAATGTCGGGTATTATAAAGTTTACAACTTTCAGCGGGTCGTGAAAACTGGTAAATTACATTCATATGCTGTAGTGGGTCTGTGACTCGGGTCATGTTACTTTTCATGATTAGGTTGCTAAACGTTTTGGTTCTTATAATATATGATGAGATTCAATTTGTCTTCTTTATTTTTGCAGGTGGTATTCCTCTTTATGCATAATGTGTCCCAACACTCTCTCATCATCTCTCATCCTGAGACCTCTTGCACCAAGAAAGTCAAAGATCGCAACAAGTCCTAATACACAATAGATTTTCGAATTCCTCAGTTGACAATGAACTACTGAAGTTCCTCCAAAGTAATCTTTCCCACACACACACGCACACACACACACAGACACACATACATATACACACACACTCACACACACACACACACACACACACACACACACACACACACACACACATACACACAAACTAGGCACCACATAGAAAGTGTTCTACAGAAACCAAATAACCCCAGTTCACAAGGTAGTTGAGAGAGTGTTGAAAGACGTATTGATAAACGTATATAAGACAGATAGGTAGGAATGGCACCTGCAAGAGCACAGATGACAAATCAAATCTCATCATCTGTTATGAGAAGCAAAAAGAGAGCGACCTAATCATGAAAGATAACATGGCCCGGAACACCGACCCGCTACAACATATAGATGTAATTTACCATTTCTCATGCTCCGCTGAAGGTTGTAAACTTCATAAAACTGGTATGCCTAACACAACTCGTAGCCGCCGACTTACCTCACATCTTCAATAAAGGAACAATACAAGAACATATGAGCGGACACCATAACTTCTCCCTGAATTGAAAATATATCAACACCAAAATAGTCAAAATATTACCAGGACCGCGTTCTGGACCACGGGTATCAGAACATACCATCAACAATCAAGTAACAGGTTAAGATAGAACAGTAAAATTGTTGTGAAACATCATGCATAAACTAAACGTCAGTCAAGCAACAGAGGAACATGGCATGGCCTCACCCTCCCAAGATCTGCCTCAGGTACCTGAACCAACGCTCCTAGGAACACGCACAGTCGATATAATCCACGAGATCATTCCACAAATTGTCTGAGTTGGAAACATTTCGCTTGCTTAGTGAACTGAATTCTCATGACCTAATTCTTTGTTTAACAGTGACTATGTTTAGTATTTGATTTATTGTGTGACATTCTTGTTTAATTGTGTGTTCTAGTTCACTAGCTGATGATGAGAAAGGTACCTCGAAACGTTTCATACTATCTTCACTAAGAATGGAAAATAACATTGGAAATTAAATTTACAACCTTTCACTGCCTGTGAAAACTACATTGAGGAAAATGAAATAGAACAAGAAACTAGCCAGTACCAAGAGTACACACGCACACACACACACACACACACACACACACACACACACACACACACACACACACATATATATATATATATATATATATATATATATATATATATATATATATATATATATATATATGCATATATATATATATATATATATATATATATATATATATATATATATATATATATATATATATATATATATATATATATATATATATTGGTAAAACCACAATGAAGCGGATACAGTTCCTTGTCAGAGTACGATCTTGTCAGAAAACTACTCGCTCTTAAGGAGACCATCCTGTCCGTGCTACTGAGTATAGAGCGTACTTGGTACTGCAGGAGTCTGTAGATGAAGGATCCTTGTGTTATAGCCCCTGAACCCTTTAGTTTAAGGGGTTCTGCGGTTTTATGATAATACAGTGCTTATGAACGCGATCTTTTATACAACATACATATTCGTAATAATATACTTCCTTGTTGTACAGTTAGGCTCTGTAAAGTGCTATCTGCTGGTTGTGTGAGCCTGATGGGACTTGATCGGTCTAGACCCCGTTGCTCACCAATGTGAAACGAGGGGTATTTGATTGCTTAGTATTCAAATAGTCATTTCCCTGTTAGGGGCGATCATAGTCTAGCGGTAGTGCTCCCGCCTACAACGTAGGGGTCCCAGGTTTGAGCCTGGCTGTTGGAGGTTTGTATGATATATATATATATATATATATATATATATATATATATATATATATATATATATATATATATATACATAAGGAAAGTCATTCTTATTCGTAGTGTTACTATGTCACAAGAATGAGCTGAAAATTTGCATCATACAATATACCTCTTGTAAGTCGCAAGTTATATAACTGTTCTCTCAAACTGAGGCACCTGCCCTGAGGCTAAACTTTATATCTTGGGAAAAGTCTCCGATGTAGTACGACTTTCGCATGTTGTTTAGTAAGTACTTTACGCGTTCTGCATTTCTTTCTACTTCTTGATTTTAAAACTTCAGATTGACAAGTTGTATCGTGTGATGCGGTGTCGTCAACATTGAGTGAGTAAGTTGATGATTTACTTTACTTATGATTTTCTCTTTTGATGAAATTTAAATCCGCCTGTGTGACCTTGATGAATAATTGCCTGGATGTTGTGACAAATTCATTATCTGCTTTGTCACCTCCTGCCATTGCAAATCATTTTACCCATATATTGAACCTTTCATGTAGTAAAGTTGTTTGTCGACGAACACATTTAACCTGCACCATGACTACCCCACTTCCAGCAACATGACAAGTACCGACTTCGGGCGAGACGTTTGTGTGGTAGATTGTGGTGTAGTGTGCCCGTCTCCCAAAAGGTCTCCCACTGTGGTACTGACAAGACCATGTAAGAAATACAGGCACACTTCTTGAGCTCTTCATCTTCGTTGAGGAGAAATGTTAGACTCTTGTTCCCGAGTAGACTGAGGAGCGGGAAGGAGGAGCGGTACAATAGCGAGGTTCTTGTGGGATGGGTGAGGGTGGTGTAAGGGTGTCATTTAAGGACAGCTGCGCTCTTGTTATGATAGTGGTTTTTTTTGGAGTGGTGATGATGTGATGGTACTGTATTGGGTGGTAATCCACTGGTAATGTTGTTACAGTGGTATTGTGTAGGGTGCTGATGCTGTGATAGCGTTACCACAGTGGTGATAGTGTGGTGGTGTTATTGCTGTGGTGTTGTATGGGGTGGAGGCGCTGTGGAAGTATTGTAAAAAAAAGGTGTTGTCGTGTTTCAGTGTCATGTTTACATGAACATGCTTTGGATTGGCGTTGTTGTGATGATGTTACGGAGGCATTATGCCACAGCTGATGTTACATTATTAGTGTTGTGAGGGTAGAATTGCTGAGGCTATTACTGCAGCAGTGTCGTGGTGGTAATGTTAGAACTGATAAGACAGTGTCGCATAGTGTGATGATAGTGTGGACGTACCACTGAAGGTGGCGGGAAATGCCCAGGTAGTATTCTTATAGTACTTCTATGAGAATGTTGTAGCAGAGGAAGTGCTGTTCCTCTATATACCACTGTGAGAATGTGTCCGTCGGGGGCTGGTGTTGTTGCATAGTGGTGATCCAGGATCGGTGTGTGTTGTGACAATACTTTTGCAGTAGATGTGTGTGGGGAGCTACCACTGTGGCATACTCGTTGAGAGAGCGTTTAAGGGCTGCGTTACCTTGGTAGTATTCACCAGAGGCACGATTATGTGTTTGGCATTCCAGGGAATTAAATAGTCGTCCTAATAGTAAGCAGAAGAAAATTGCGCACAAAGACGCGAATTACTAGACCCAGAAGTATTTTGGCATGGCGTGGGCTTTGAGCAACAGCGCATTAAACCATCTTACGCGTTGAATATTGCAGCATAATGGCAGAAATAAACGTAAAGCAGAAGTTACAAAAACATAAAAGGAGCACAACTCTGCCGTATAAAATCCGGGTTATGAAGGATTGGGCGGGACCAGACAAATAAAACCTGACCACCAGCGTGGATAAACGCGATAGACACATGAAACTATCGGGCGAGGCTCCGAAAATAGATACAATAAATTGATATACCGTTCATAAAACATAGTGATTCTTTATGTGTGTGTGTGTGTGTGTGTGTGTGTGTGTGTGTGTGTGTGTGTGTGTGTGATTATTATTTGGGTTGCTATTTGCGTCTTACATACACTGTTCTTTCTTCAAAATTTCATGCTGCTTTATCTAGATTTGCTCATTAAATGATTTCCGCTCCTATGTATATATTTTTTTTTTTTTTTTTCCCAAAAGAAGGAACAGAGGGGGCCAGGTGAGGATATTCCTAAAAAGGCCCAGTCCTCTGTTCTTAACGCTACCTCGCTAATGCGGGAAATGGCGAATAGTTTGAAAAAAAAAAAAAAAAATATATATATATATATATATATATATATATATATATATATATATATATATATATATATATATATATATATATATATAATGTGCGGTGTTACCGGACTCCACCTGCTTAATGTTACAACGCGAGTGAAGAGTCATCTTTAGTGAGGCTGTATCAGTGGGAGTTCTTCGTCCCTTGTGTCCAACGTGAAGTTTACTGGCACTGCGGACTTTTTCCCGTGTGTGATGAGATCATCTTGCTACAGTTTGACGAGGAATCTTTATGCAAATGACGCTGATCTGCATGTTGTATCCTGACGCAAATGTTCGAAAAATGTTTGATTGTTTAATTCTGAGTCTTAAGCACCACTAAAGTCTTACCTTTAACGTATGGTCTATGCGAAAACTTCCTGTTGCTCTGTTTCAAGATTTAAGCATGTCAGTTTTGCTGATTACTGTAAAGCAACAGTTTACTAACGTAACTTTTAAGTAATAATTATAGTGACATATAAACGTAAACCGCTCTTAATAATCAACGTAAACCACAAATTCGGAAAATGTAGCTCTACCTACATGCCACGAAAACTATGAAAAGGTAAACTCATCTTTAAAAAAAGAAAAAAGAGAACATAATTAGCGAAATGGAACGTACCTTAACTTCCGTTGGAAAAATAGGTTTTTATCTTAGGAGGAAAAAAAAAAAAAACGTAGCAGGTCTGCTTTAGATAAAAGTTATTAGATGTGCGAGAATCCCAGGGGAAAGGCCAGGACCCTCGCCTCTGCTTCAGAATACTTCTTTAATGCACAAACGCAAGCTGTGAGAATAGCGAACTAGGACGCCAGAAACCTACCATTTGTTTCATGTGCGTCAGCAGCTTTCTTTGACTTTCATTTTCTATGCGTTTCATATGACTGATGAACGAACATCCCACGTGAAGACATCGCGCACTGCGACTCCCAGTTCCGTCGTGCGACTTATAGTCGGTCACGTGGCAGAGGGAGGGACTGACACTGTGCATAGCACGACAGATATACTGTAGTCTTCCCTCCTGCACACCTTGCCTGGCGCTGTGACTGAATCCCCTCCGCTTGTGGATCATGAGTCCAGAGTGTTGCCTTTGCACCATACACTCCTCACATGTCACCCTGGCTTAATCACTTAAGAAAGTGAGTCGAGTCGTGAGGGAACTTACTTACAACTGGTTCACAGTGGAGACTTCTGCCATTCGCCAGTGTAAGGATAAGAAGTACGAAGAAATATATGCATTAGAGACTCATGATGCGTCCGTGTCCAGCTATACTGAATTCTATTCTTGCAGCTCCTCGTGTAGGTATGACGCCTGGGATCCTTTCTAGTCTTACAGCTAACTCTTTATGCATTCGTCGTGACCTCTGACCCCGTGTTCGCTAACCTCCCGACCACGCGAGCTGAATGACTCCCACTGAAGCCTCTGCTCCCTAACACATGAACCCCAGCGTCATGAGATCCCGTACGGGTTCGCGGCCTGGTGTGATGCCTCCTCTTTAAGGTCCATTTAGAGCACCCCCATGTGTGGCTGGTTACCAGGTCCCCCGCCCAGCCTCCGCTGGCCTGGGTGTTGGGTGTAAGGAAAGAAAAGGCCTGGGAAGGAGGGAGATACAAGGGAGGGGGAAGGATATATATATATATATATATATATATATATATATATATATATATATATATATATATATATATATATATATATATATATATATATATATATATATATATATATATAATATATATATATATATATATATATATATATATATATATATATATATATATATATATATATATATATATATATATATATATATATTATATTAAGGGAAAATGAAAAGTTAAGGGGTTTATGAATGGTCGGTAGTGGGAGGTAGAGAGCTGCCTGGCGTGTCCTCACGTGAACCTTGGAGGCTTCGATACAAAATCCTCATCTCTAAGGAAAACAGTTTGACGAACGGTTATCGTCTCCCAGCTCGTGCCTGTCGGTGAATGGTCATTGCCTCACATCATGGCTTGTTCGTAAACGATAATTGGCCCACATCATGGAGGTGTGTCGACGATTGAAAATGGTGACGCAATTCCGGGAGAAAGTGAAGGATTAATGTTCCACGGCGTTTAGAGTCAGTATACGGTCATTATCCCACTGTCAGCATAAGGTGATTACACAGTAGAACGTTGTTGTTACTGAATGAATGGAAGGTCACAGATTATACGACGTCCATAGATGATGACACTGCTCAGCGTCACGGTACGTCAGTGAGAGATCATTGGCCCAATACGCATAGCTTCATTGAGAAATCATTGGCCCAATACGCATAGCGTCAGTGAGAGATCATCGGCCCAATACGCATAGCGTCAGTCAGAGATCATCGGACCAATACGCATAGCGTCAGTGACAGATCATCGGCCCAGTACGCATAGCTTCAGTGAGAGATCATCGGCCCAATACGCATAGCGTCAGTGAGAGATCATCGGCCCAATACGCATAGCGTCAGTGAGAGATCATCGGCCCAATACGCATAGTGGCAGTGAATGGTCATTCTTCCTTAATGCCAAAAGCCACCAAACGATTATACTTCTTCCCATCATAATTATATTGGGAACATATTTTTAACTGTGTGGAGTGCTTATGTGCCTTCGAAGGAATGATCCTCATACCACCAGAAAAGGAAACGACAAAAGAGGAGACAATAGACCCTTGCAGTGTCTGATGTCGCCCATGCTGCAGTGATGGGAGACATTAACCATGATAACGAAAATAAGTGTTCTTAAAATCCCACCATAAGGCAACTTGCTTCAAATTTGACATTTCATTGTAAGGAATATCGTTCTTGAGTTATATCCACAACAATGTATGGTTCATTATATCAGCCTAACACAGACACGCACACACACACTGGTGTGCTTTTGTGTGGATACATATGTAGGAGAAAAGACATGATACAAATACAAGGTTGAGCGTAATCACGCTTGAAATCGAGCAGGAAATTTATTAGGAAATATTTAAAGTATCTTTTAAGTATAAGAGTGGTGCATAAATGGATTGAATGACTGAGGACAGCGTTAATGCTGACAAGGTTTAAAAAGTTAGATGGTAATAGAATATGTTCATGAGATGGGGCCTCTTGAGTGTTACCAGCTTTATGTATTGTACATCCACATAAAGATATTTTGGGCTGTAGTCACCTGCAATACGTTGGAACCAAACCCCATCAACTACAGTATTGGCAGCATCAATAAGCATGTTTAAACGCTTTTTAAAAGCCCGTTTTTGGATTCAAGATACGTTGATTTAGCGTTGTTGACTCGTTTCATTACTACGAATATTGAGGCTTTGCCAGCTCTTCTTATATATATATATATATATATATATATATATATATATATATATATATATATATATATATATATATACACACACACAATATCGTTTTATTTTTTGCTTGTTTTACATAAAGAAACATTCATGGTCCGTGAATTACTCATGGAACAATCAATGTGAAATATAGTCCAGTGCATCCATTATCTTGATTTGCCTTTACATTTATTCTCGTTCCACTGGTTTAGACTGCAAACTTTAGAGGACAGGAATTATCGATTTCCATTGCGGTGATGAAAGTCTCTGGGAACAAACACTGCTAGTTCAACACGAAATAGAAGGAGGAAATTAGTGTTCCCGTTGTATGTTCCAGTTGCCTTTAATATTATCGGAAATCAATGGACTCATAGAGTGCAAGCGCTGGCCTGCCATCGGTAGCTACAGTCAGCAAACCCGAGCTTGATCCAACCACGGCCTCCTCACATGACACAGTTTACACGACCACGCATCCGTCACGTGACCCATTCATGTGATATTACACGCCCACTTCACATGACTTGCCCCCTTCCCATAACCTTTCCTCAGTTCATAACCCACACGGCTCGCATAACATGTCTCATTCACGTGACTCTCGTCGCCAGCCGGATCAGGGAGCTGAGATTTGATGAAGCTTCAGTGTAAAGCTTCAAACGGTCAAACCTCCCTCGCTCTCCCGATATACACAGACCACGCACCCGCCCGTGCTCTTAATCACATCAACTTTGCTGTATACAAAGTAGCAAGAGATGAGGTAGATAGATAGATAGATAGATAGATAGATAGATAGAGAGAGAGAGAGAGAGAGAGAGAGAGAGAGAGAGAGAGAGAGAGAGAGAGAGAGAGAGACAGGTGATCCCGGGATGGTCTCGAAGCTAGTCTGGTTCCAGGGTTTCCAGTTCGCCCGTCCTCCAGCCATGATGGCCGTTCCTGGGGTCCCATCCTGCTCATCCCCAAGCTGACCGGTTGTATGGTTTCAGGTTCTCCTGTCTGTGGCCATGATCACCGCTCCCCCCTTCGTCCCACGGCTTTATCCAGGCAAAGCCGCGTACCGTGTGCACATTTACTTATTAAAACATGAATTCCCACCTAACTCGTACACTGCTACTATGTACACCAGTTGCCATGTACAAATATCCATCTACCTAATTCTTGCAAGGCTGTCAACCACTTTTGCTTAGTGCCTTTTTGATATATTCCAAGGTATTTTTGCAGATCTGCCAGCCCTCTTTCCTCCAGTCTGGGAAGTTTTTAGTTCTTGAATGTTTTCTTTGTCTCATCTGTTACGATTCACGATTTAGCATGAATCGTACTCTTTCTTGTCCTAAACTTTATAGGTAAAGTTCTAAAAGTCTTTCAATATATTTCATGGGTTATGTGTATTACTTGTAAAGTGTTACTTAATTCTTTCCAGTTTACTTATTTCAGCTATCTTAATTGGTGACCATACAACACATTAGTACTCGTTTTTGCTTCATGAAGCTGAGCAGTATCTTTAACACCTTCCTTTCCTTCGCAGTGGAAGGTCACATCACCACAGAGTCAGTACCTAGATCGATGGTACAGTTCTTTTCAGCGAAGTCCAATATTGGATTCCAGATTCTCATTTAGAATGCTTCTTAGATCATTGACACCGTCATGTTGTTAGTCGTTCCATGACTTGTGTTTCCAAATTTTTCTTTAACAAATTTCATTAAGTTCTCCTCTGCCCACGTCAATATTCTTTTTTTTCTTTGTTTTCTTATATTCATAACTCTATAGGTGCTTGCAAAACATCTAAGTCTACCTTTTATTTTTCTGTTTATATGTAACACCTTTCCGGAAACAAAGTTGATTACAATACCTTTCCTCGTAGCATACTTACCAAAACTTTATCAGACACTGTTGTGTCTGCTGTTGCTCTGAATTTTACTACCTCTTAGAAACTCCTTGATTCAATTTCATTGTACACCTTTTTTTTACTTTGCGTCATTCTTTTATTTCTCAGTATTCTGTAGTTTACTTTAATCAAGTGCCTCAGCAAAGTCAAAGAAAATAGTATCCAATTCCCTTTCTCATACTAGTTTCGTATGTGTTATTGTAGTGAACATTTTGCTGAACTCGTTTGTGCTTTTGCCTGGCACTGCTCCATGTTTGGCCTCCATCTGCAAAGCTGGCGATAGACAGGTGTTCCAGAATGAGATTTTTAATCAGCCTTTCAAGGACTGTTACTCTGTGCAGCATGCAGCTCACCAGCCTCCACTGTTCTGGCAGTAGCTTAAATTCTTCCTCTTCGATCTAGTGATACACTTGCTACTTTCTGGGCTTCTGATGTTCCTCTCTCGTCGACTAGGCTTTATCTTAGCAGTGACATTCCTTGTTTTGCTCCTGTTATCTTTGTCTCTTCACGGAAAATGATCTGGTGTTCTGTGAGTCTTCGTAAGAATTTTTCTGCGAGTTGGTCTTTTTTTTTATACACAGTGACCGACACGGGCAAATTATATGCCCCAATCAACGTCAGCTCCGGTGAAAGGAAAAGAGTTAAAGGGAAAGAAAGTGGAAATTAATTAGGGCTCCGTAAGTCTTTTGTAGACCAGAGCCGAAGGAAGAGATGTTTTATGAAGAAGGAAAGAAAAAAAAGGGAAGAGAGTTCTACAGCTTAGTTCTCAAGTGGCTGATCTGGACACACAAGCTGCGAGAAGCAGTAGCCAAGGTCTGTTGTTTTGATTATTTCACTTCCATTCAACACTGGAAACGAGATTCCCTTCTGAGTTAAACATCTCGCCATGTATGTCTTCTCTACTCTTTGTACTGAAGACTGATTTTCCATTCGTCAAGAAGCAACTTGCAAATATTCTTTGGGACTCTTTCTTAATATTCTCCGACTTTGAAAGACGCATCCTCACTTCAATTTAAAGCAGAAGGGTAGGCACTCAAATCTTTGCCGTAGCATTATACCTTTCCAACCCATTCCATAACTAACTATGAATTCCCAAGTAGAAATGGAAAGCTTACACCTGCCTCACACCTAAGCCAACTACACAAACAGATGCCATCCTTAGCAAACACAACACTGAAAAAAAAAGTAGACTCAACAGGCTCTAAGTAGCCACCCTCCCTTCTCTGAGTTGTACACCACCCCACCAGTCATACCCTATATGAAACCACACTTCCTGGACGTGTACGAGTAATACTTTCCAGTTGATGTTCTATTCTGGAGATTACCCATACCGACAACACTACAAACACAGAATCAACATATATGTCAAGACCTTTCATACCCACAATGCAACTACTACAGACATACACACACACCATCACTACATTTATGACTAGTGGTCACGCCCAGTGGATGTGGCCGGCTTCACGACCGCCGTAGGGGCCCGTCAGAATAAGCATAACTATCTTGAAAGCCCAAAAAATGGAACACTTTAATGTAATTTATTATAATCTTGTAACGAAATGGATTGGAGATATATACTGGAATGTCATCCAGGAGAGGGGAAAATGATGTATTTTTTGTAAAAATGCTCGTGCTATTCATAAAACGCATTAAACGTTTTTCCTTTTGAATGCTGTCACGTAAAATTCAATTCAAAACGTAATCTGAAATTGATTAAACCTGTCTATACTAGAATTAGTCAATACATATGAAAGTTGACAGGAAGTAAATTAATCTAATGATAGTTGATTTGAACGAAGAAAAGAAAATGACATTCATGAAATGACTAAGATAACTTAGATGATACATACCTTTCTGACATTTTCTCTTTCATCATGTTCTGGTAATCCAGAAACACAGCAAATGAACTTATTGATCGAAGGATCTGATACAAGAAGATCCTTCCACATAAGAGTATAGCGATCCCATTTATTGATAGATAGTGTTCTCACGACTCCTAGTTAGGAAGATAGAAAGCATGTATCTTAACATATGGTGATCCATATCTGTCAGCTGGTACCTTAGGGGCAAATGGGATGACATGAATACAGGAACACCTGTTAAACTCATCTGTTTAAATAGTCAGCAATATTAAAGATTTCAACCCTATTGATTTTCCCATTTTTGTATTTACAATCATAAGAAATTTTGCCTTCAAGTTCTAATTGGTATTGCTTATATTCTTGTGGATAGAATTCGATGTACAGCTTATATAACCATTGTGTACAATTCGGCCAAAAACCTTTTCCGCAAAAGCCCATACATTTTCAAAGGCGATGTCACACTGTACTACTATGTCATCTCACCTTTGGCTTTGAGTACCATCTGCAGACGTCTGGCCATGAAACTGGCAAGGTTCCTGAGGTATTTTAGGTTCAAGTTTCGGCTCCACAGGGTCTTGATCTCCTGAATGAGGCGAGACACTCCTGAGGTGTTGCAGAAAACAGCCGCCTGATTGTGTGTTCTGAGCGCCCAGTGCGCCTAGAAATCTTGTGTCCACATTTTCTTGCATACGTGCAAGAATTCGGCCTTTCTCCTCCTTGAAAGGTAAGAACCAACCATTTTGAAGCACAGGTGGAACAAATACAGTGCCTAGGAGCGAAGTGGCAGCCAGGAAAAGTAAAGAAAGAAGAACCTTGCATCAAGATAGCCTGAGGGACATTGAGGCGGGTTGCTAGTGATCACACTAGTCCCAGCGATCAGATATACAATGATTTCACCCTGAGAGCGTCGTAAGCTTGTACCGAAAATACCTTACCCGTGCATCACCCTTGAATAATGGCAAAGTAATTTGCTTCCCTTATTATTATGTTTATTAATGCCTTTTCTATTTTCTATGTGTGTAGAATTTGTAGGAGACTTAGCTCATACACTGGGTGTTTTAAGAACATCATATCATCCTTAGAAATAACTTACAAAAAAGTTAAAAGTTATGTTCGATAAGGACGTATAAAGTTACATATAGAGCAGACTGATTAAAAAGAAGAGGATTTTTCACATAATTTAGTGGAAGTAAGTTTCCTGCAGTGGAAAATTCATGTAAATACCCGGTAGCCTAAGCGTTATTCATGAATGGGGAGAAAATTATTTACTTCGAGTTCGGATGTCATTATAGACTTAAACGGCTCAACCTCTGCGAAAATATTTCTAAATCCTTTGCTATCAAACGTTGTGTGGGGGAAATGCTTCTCGCTTTTGAACTATATATATATATATATATATATATATATATATATATATATATATATATATATATCGCAGGGCAAAAATGAGTGTTTGAAGGAATAATACTTCCAACCGTATAATAGGGTTGCACGGAGGAGAGTGGATGTGTTGGAAATGAAATGTTTGAGGACAAAATATGGTGTAACGTGATCTGATCGAGTAAGTAATGAAAAGGTAAGAGAAATGTGTGGATATAAAAAAAATGTCGTAGAAAGGGGTGTGATGAAATGGTTTGGACATATGGAGAGAATGAGAGGAAAGGTTGACAAATTGGAGATGGAAGGATAGAATGAAAAAAATTTTGAGCGATTTAGGCCCGAACCTGCAGGAGGGTGAAGGGCGTGCACGGAATAGAGTGAATTGGAACGATTTGGTATACTGGGGTCAACGTGTAGGTCAATGGAGTAAACTAGAGCATGTGCCTCAGGAGTCCATTTTTAACTTTATGGGTCTCCAGCAGCGCCTGGGAAGCCGACCACGTCCATCAGATGGTACCATAGATCAAAAAGTGTAGCGATGTTGTGTGTGTCTATGTTGTGAGAGTGTCTCCCCCGTGGCAGTTGCATTGTGGGCGTGAAGGAACTTTGGATATGTTGAATCGGTGATGGGTAATGTCCAGGGTGTAGATGGGAAAGTGTTTTTATGTAGGATGTATGGGTGCAGATGGGTGCATATCTGGTAGGGTGGTATTTAAGACTCGAGTTAGACGGCTGTTGTTTATTATTTGTTGGATCATTCATTTTGTATGTCTTTTGTCAGTGGTGTAATTGTTGTTGTTGTTGTAGGAGGGGTGACTTATGAGTAAACTATGTTAGGCAAGCGTACGTGTTTGTTTTCTTCTACTTTTGATTGATGGTTATGTATGAGCTGGTTTGAGGTGGAAGAGTTCTTATGCTGTTGCAAAGATATGAGTGCCGAGCATGTTGAGGTGGGATTGTCACAGTGCATATGTGGAATCTTCGTGGTTGCTTAGAAGCCAGTGATTGTTCTGAGTGCTCTTCTTTGTATGGTTTGCGGCTTTGTTATATTTACTTTTGAGTGGGTGGAATATTAGGTAGTGAGACGTAGTGAGGGGAGTGGATGAATTATTTGTAGAGGACTCAAAGGGATTCTTCTTCTCGCGTAAATCTAGTTCCATTTAGTGTTTCGAAGGCATTTTTTAATGTCGAAGGCTCCAGTCGCGGACAGAAATCCACATCAAGGCCGGACCTTGATTGAAATATAGAGAGAATTATGAAACGGAAAAGGATGATTTTGGTATGGGGAGTGAAAGTCATGTGTTCATAGTACGTGATGCCTAGAATGGATGACTTGCTGCCAAAGGACTGAACTAGGACGTGTGAAGCAGCCGGAGGAAACAACAGAGAGCTCTGTGGGGCCTGGGTGTGGATAGGTCACAGTGGTTTTTGTGACGACCTAACAGGGAATGGATGTGAGCGAATGAGGCTTTTATGTTGTTCCTGGTGCTTTTTTATGAACGCGTGAAGCGACGAACAAGTATGACAGATATATATATATTTTTTTTTTTTTTTTTTTTTTTTTTTTATACTTAGTCGCTGTCTCCCGCGTTTGCGAGGTAGCGCAAGGAAACAGACGAAAGAAATGGCCCAACCCCCCCCCATACACATGTACATACACACGTCCACACACGCAAATATACATACCTACACAGCTTTCCATGGTTTACCCCAGACGCTTCACATGCCTTGCTTCAATCCACTGACAGCACGTCAACCCCTGTATACCACATGACTCCAATTCACTCTATTTCTTGCCCTCCTTTCACCCTCCTGCATGTTCAGGCCCCGATCACACAAAATCTTTTTCACTCCATCTTTCCACCTCCAATTTGGTCTCCCTCTTCTCCTCGTTCCCTCCACCTCCGACACATATATCCTCTTGGTCAATCTCTCCTCACTCATTCTCTCCATGTGCCCAAACCATTTCAAAACACCCTCTTCTGCTCTCTCAACCACGCTCTTTTTATTTCCACACATCTCTCTTACCCTTACGTTACTTACTCGATCAAACCACCTCACACCACACATTGTCCTCAAACATCTCATTTCCAGCACATCCATCCTCCTGCGCACATCTCTATCCATAGCCCACGCCTCGCAACCATACAACATTGTTGGAACCACTATTCCCTCAAACATACCCATTTTTGCTTTCCGAGATAATGTTCTCGACTTCCACACATTTTTCAAGGCTCCCAAAATTTTCGCCCCCTCCCCCACCCTATGATCCACTTCCGCTTCCATGGTTCCATCCGCTGACAGATCCACTCCCAGATATCTAAAACACTTCACTTCCTCCAGTTTTTCTCCATTCAAACTCACCTCCCAATTGACTTGACCCTCACCCCTACTGTACCTAATAACCTTGCTCTTATTCACATTTACTCTCAACTTTCTTCTTCCACACACTTTACCAAACTCAGTCACCAGCTTCTGCAGTTTCTCACATGAATCAGCCACCAGCGCTGTATCATCAGCGAACAACAACTGACTCACTTCCCAAGCTCTCTCATCCCCAACAGACTTCATACTTGCCCCTCTTTCCAGGACTCTTGCATTTACCTCCCTTACAACCCCATCCATAAACAAATTAAACAACCATGGAGACATCACACACCCCTGCCGCAAACCTACATTCACTGAGAACCAATCACTTTCCTCTCTTCCTACACGTACACATGCCTTACATCCTCGATAAAAACTTTTCACTGCTTCTCACAACTTGCCTCCCACACCATATATTCTTAATACCTTCCACAGAGCATCTCTATCAACTCTATCATATGCCTTCTCCAGATCCATAAATGCTACATACAAATCCATTTGCTTTTCTAAGTATTTCTCACATACATTCTTCAAAGCAAACACCTGATCCACACATCCTCTACCACTTCTGAAACCGCACTGCTCTTCCCCAATATATATATATATATATATATATATATATATATATATATATATATATATATATATATATATATATATATATATTCCTTAAAGTTAGCCTTCTACATATTTCGACGCCGACAGTGCAAGATAATATTTTAGATAAATAATCAGGCAGGACTTTATCAAAAGCCGTATAGAGAGCTAAACACTTGATATTAGGTGTAGACTTTGTGCCCTAGATAACGTATGTGTAAAACACAAAATCGAATGATTTGACGTAACGGATCTATTGATCTGAAACCAATGCTTACTCTCATTCTTAATGTTTTTCCGTGCTCTAGATTTACTACACTCTTGAGTCACAATTTCCTCCCTCATAAGAATCCACTGAATGGTTTCGAGAGTGGCAGAATTATCTCAGGACTTATTTCTTTCCCAACCCGATGTGACAGGTCATTTGGCCCTGTTGTCTGAGTTGGATCTAACTTTTGAAGAGAGAGAGAGAGAGAGAGAGAGAGAGAGAGAGAGAGAGAGAGAGAGAGAGAGAGAGAGAGAGAGGCGTGCAAAATTTAGTGAACGTTGCTACAATTTTTCCGCAAATCAGTTCAGTATAAATGATAAGATAGAAGTGCTTGAAACCCAAACTCACACACGCACACACGCACACACGCACACACACACACACACACACACACACACACACACACACACACTCCACACAACAATTACCCTAAACTCTCCTCCACCCTCCCCCTTCCCCCCAACCAACCCAACTAAAGAATTATGTCTTACAAACCATTTCAGTGTTCATACCAGGCGTATAATACGTGCGCTGGCAGGTAATTCAGAAGGAACCCAACCCCTTGTGTTTCCTGGTGTGCAGTTATTCTGGGTCCTGAGATTCGGTGAGCCAGATACGGACGGAGGGAGGAAATGTTAGTTAATGGAGGGAGAAAAGACAGGTGTGAGCGGAAGGAGGAGATGGGATGGGGGGTTAGGGGGGGAATTAGGTTGTTATCGACTAGCCAAAAGGAGAGTATCAGGTGTGGTGATAGGATGGCTTTATTAATTAAATCCAGGATCCAGTTGGAGGGAAATATTGCCACGGAAAGAGATCAAATTTACATCCAAAGTGGCGATGATGTTTTCATCAAGTCGGCTGGGAAACGTGGGTGTAAATTGTGTTGATTAAAGGGATGACTGGGAGAGGCTATCGTGGGAGGTAATGGGGATGGACGAGATGTGTACGTCAGACGCACAGTTAACTCTTTTATCAAGGAGATAAAAACCTGAGTTTATTGTGAATGAAAACTAATTAAAACCAGATAACAAAGGCGTGGAAAGCGATAATTAAATTACAGACACATTTTCCTATTTTTTTTTCCTAATGAACTTGAAAGAACAAATGAATGGACGCAGAGCTAATTAAGCAAATTACACATTTACGAGACAATGCTTTCATTCATTACCCAAACCTGGGTGGTCGTCGTTAAAAACAGTCCTAAATAGGTAATTAAGAATATAGGATCTAATATTAAGTGAGGCAGAAATTGTAACGAAACTTGGGTAGTAAATATGTATGTAATATGTGAATAAAGAGATGATATGTAAGTTTCAAGTGAAGGTAATTTATGTATATCAAAGACGAAGATTTAGTGTGTGTGTGTGTGTGTGTGTGTGTGTGTGTGTGTGTGTGTGTTTACACGAGTTGACATGAGAAAGACAGACAATAGGAGGCCTGATTGGCTCACGACTGGCTTGTCTGGTAAAAAAAAAAAAGGGAGTTTAACTTGACAAGAAAATGTAATTCAGCTCAGCACCTTTTTTTGAACTGTATGTGTGTGTGTGTGTGTGTGTGTGTGTGTGTGTGTCTGTGTGTCTGTGTGGATAGTATTGCAGTGAAAACGATTGAAGTATCGACAATTTTATGAGCCACTTCATCTTTAGTGTCAGTTTTGCCACAAAAGAATAGCACTTTATGTGGAAATATCAGATTAATCCATTACCAAAGACGAGTTTTCTGGAAATTCGATCTATATATGACTGGAAACGACCGAATGGAGCATTAAGATCAATGTCACTTCATGATCGAAGTCAGTCAGAAGGTAGCAGGATGCTGTTGTATGACAGGGAGTCAGGATTGTGAACGGCGTGGTAAAGTTTGGTATCAGGTGTGAGATGTTTTGGAGGTGTCTGGGTTTTCCGTTCTGTGACGAGTGTTTGTGTGTTACAGGATGAGTCCCACGCTCGTATTGACCTGCCTTTTAAATTCATTTCTGTTTGGAATATCTTCCCTCCGGCGTACACACACACACACACACACACACACACACACACACACACACACACACACACACACACACACACACACACACACATCTGTCTAGCCCAGGTACCCACATATATCACCACTGCCATCCACTGCCACCCCCAGGGCTCGAAACCATATGGGCCCGACCCAGAACGGGCCCGTGTTGACGCGAGGCCGGTAAAGTTAACCTCAACACCACTGAGGTCCAGGCATGTGTGTGTGTGTGTGTGTGTGTGTGTGTGTGTGTGCATTCAAATGGATGAATCCTTATATGTGTGTCTTTGCGCACGCTTGCGTATGAATGTATGTGCTTAACTCTCTACTTATCTGTTTTTGCGTACCAAGGAGAGAGTTGAATCCTCGTGGGGCCCCATCTCTTTTCTTCTCTTTTCGAACTTACAAACTCGTGAACCTTTTTATGACCGCTACATTAATTTTCTATATGAATTGTTATATATTTCACAACTTTAATGTTATAGATTTATTTCCTCCCATTTTTTTTTTCACTAATTTCTCTGTATTAACATCCTGCAACCTCTTTCTTATTTCATCAAACTTATTATCATCGTCATCTACTAGGATGATTTTATAGCTGCTAGTTTACCCTCTTTTTTTAGTTATAATTTTTGCATCTCCTTGTCTCTACGTTCCTATATTTCGAGGATATTTTTTGTTGCCTATCACTAAACTCTTCAGTAAACCCATTTGCCTCCTCAAATGAAATGACCAAACTGGCAATATTACACGCTAAAATGCATCCAATATATGTATAGGTATTTTTCTGGACATCTCATTGGTCAGGTATTTGTAAGAAACTTTAACTGGTTTATAATTCAAATCCTGTAACAACCCTCCGAGCACAGTGGTCTGGTGACAGACTTGTCAGTATGCAAACTCCTTAAGTTCTCAAAGATAGATTCCTGTAACTTGCTCGTTCCAGGACGATCGTCATTCCTTGGATACGTTTCAACGTGCCACATCACAAATTCAGGGATTGAAGTTGACTCAATAGCATTCAGCGTGGGTCTGACCATTGTTGGATCCTTTGTAAATTCAATTTTTTAGTTTACTTCCATCATGAATACTCCGTATTTCTCCCCCAAGATAATCATCATCCTTTGATATATTCATATGCTGTTCCGAGTTCTTACGTCAAGCCAGTTCCATGTATCCGCTACAGGAACTGCCTTGAAACTGAGACCTGTGGGATAACACTGTATAGCTTCACCTGATTTGACGAGGTATATCAACATATGCTCTTAATTTTCGATCCACTGAAGAAGCCTCACTTTTACGTCTGTCTTGAAGATTATTTCATTTTTTTCTGCTTTAATGTGAGGAAATGTCTCGGCACTCAAAAAAACTACACATTTAATTTCCTCTTAAAGTGTACACTGTTGTACAACAGAAGTCGGAGAGAATCATAATGCGAGACATTTGATCTCTGATCCCATGTTGTGGTACTTTCCATTTAGGAACCGTCTTCGTCGCTGGTAATCGTGCTTGTAAAACGTGTACGGACCATGCTTGTTATCGATTCGATCTTAAGTTATTTATTTTAGGATTTCTGTAGAATGACAGTAATCATAACCCTTCCACACTTTAGCATCCATCTCTCTCAGAGTTCTTCCTCAGCTCGTGTGATCTGTCATTGTGATTTAGCAAGCTCTTTGATAATGTTTGGTGGGATACTGTAATGACCGAGTGGTTCATACAGATCTTCAGTCTTCATGAACCTACTTTTCATATATTTCTTCTTCTTTTTTTTTTAAAAATGTTTCATTCTTTCCACGGTCACCTCATCAGGGTTGTACTGGGTATGTAATATCTCCCGCTGGGTACATACTTGAAAACTTAGCATCTGTCTACATTTTCAAGAATTCTTGACTCTAAATCTTTTAGTTTCATTATATCTTCTTTGGTGCTGATGAATACTATGAAATTATCATTGGACTTCTACACAGTCTTATTTTGATGCCCGAAATTTCTTTGTCATTTCCTCGTTCTTTTTGATGAGCAATTCCTTGCTTTCTCGTACCTCTCCAACCTTGCTTGGCCGTTGTGCCATCTGCATCTTCTCCACCACACGTCTCCATTTTTCTAGGCCTTCTGACGACTATGGCAACACGTCTCCTCCTTCTCTACACCCCTCCTCTCTCCTAACCCCCCACCATCGGCGCCCATCAGGTAACTCCCTCATTATGGACTTTACTGAAACTCTTCTTAACTCTGTGATCTAACGTGTATAATACTGTTTCCGAAGATCTTTCTTTTTTTTTCACGTCTACAAAGTTTTCTTCCTTGTATAGCCTCTAGGTATTTAGATTTCTCTCTATTTCCATTGTTATATCCTCGTTTGCCCTAGACTCAGACTTAAGCGTTGCGTAATCAGTTACGTTAGTGGGGCGCCATAGCTAATGTTTCCTCCCTCCAGTCCCGCGGTATTTACTGCGTATACCCGCTGCTCTTCTCTCCCTCGACCTGAAGGAGACAGAAGAGAAAAATAGATAAGAGAAATTGTAACTAACAATAGTAAGTATAAGGAAAATACTGGAGCTTACAGCACGTATTGTAGAGAGATGTTCTCGTGACGAATGTTGAGATATGTAGAGAAATATATCTCAATATTGCATATTCCACAATACACTTATGTATTTTGGCATGTCTTTGCGGCGCGATCAGATTTTTCTCTTGTCCCAGTTGGCTCTCACTGTCTTTCTGGGGAATACCACTGCTCCAAGCTGTTGTCCGTGAGAAGGATATCCAGTACTGACGGCGTAGCTTCTCCCTCTCCCACCAGCGCATCCAGCAATGTCACCATTCGCGAAGTTTTCTTGAAAACAATCGAAGATATTATGCTTCTCATGTTTATCTTCCTCCATAGTGGATCCAGATGATCTGCAATGTTAACCCTGTATTCAGTACAGCTCATCAAAAAGGACACCAAAACAAGTGGAAAAAGAAGCAATTAGGTTAATGCAATTGGCAGTGAAACAAGTTATACTCGGTCGTGGGGAAATTACCGAGTAGAACTTTGTTTCACTGCCTATTGCGTTAACCTAATTGCTTCTTCTTTTCACTTAGTAGTTGCTTGGGTTCATAGGTGTCCTTTTTTTACGGTTATATATAGTCTGAGTGATTATGTATAATTTGCTGTTGCTTTTTTTTCCCCCAATTACAATTGTTTCAAGGAACCATCAACTATTCTCACTTGATACTTCAGTTCACCACTCTGCCCTTCTATTCTCTCTCTCCTTCCTTGATGCTTCGTATCCGATAGGATAGTCTCCGTGGGAGTCTTATTATTAGCTTCCCCAACATATCCAGTTTGACTACCACCTAATCACCATTACTTTTTCCTGCCACTGCTACCAGTTCATCTGCATTTTCGTGAAGTACTTTCAGCCTTACCGTGTAAGATTAATTTTGATATGTTTGTGTTGGGAGTGGCTCGTTCTCTGGTTCTCCCACGTAATCCTTCCTGCTCCTCCCTTAGTCTTTCTTTTCAGAAATGTTCTTTTTTCATGGTATGCAAATATGACTGCTTAATTAAAGACTGTCAGTTAGAGTGTTCAAATTATGACCTGAAAATACTCTTTATTGATCAGCCCTTCTTCTTACGGTATTTTTTCATTCTTTTTGTCCACTTTATTTTTCTAATGATACCCTGCATTACTATTACCTCTTCTGATTTTTACAATTTATCTACTTGCTTTGCTAGCCTCTCCTGTCACTACCCAATGTGTTCATTTATCTACTTGTGTACTATTTTGATTTTATTCTACTGTATGACGTTGGAGCTTAATGTCTGTTCCCATTCTGAAAGCTTTTGAAAGCTCTTTTTTTCCCTTAATAGATTTCTGTTTCTTTGCATCTGTTCTTCTTTGCCTTCAGTATTTGAACTCATGTCTTTATTGACCTTTTCCTTGTATTCATTGATCTGTATATATATATATATATATATATATATATATATATATATATATATATATATATATATATATATATATATATATTGCTTTATCTTTCAACCTGGTTGCTCCTGTTGTATGTGTGTAAAAGACAGATAAATGAATAAAGGTTTATTTGATTTCGGCAGCTGTTCGGCTGAAAATAAACAGTTGAGGTATTACAAATATTGCAGAACTGGGAAGTCATGATAGTTACTTGCAAACTAATCATACATGAACTTTAAGATTAGGGTGAGCTGGATATTTCCACACTATGGATAAACACGTGGATGTGGTCCATCTAAACAAATAGGATGTCAGATATACAGGGATGCTTACACTGAGTAGATAGTAAGGTTTATACATTACGTATACAATTGGTTGATCATTAAGTGATGAATAGTTACAGTAATACAGTAGATGAGCTCTGCGTCCTTACTTGACAGATTTGAGTCGTAAGCGTTCCGACCTGATCCGTTTGCCCTACGCCCCAATGTTGGTTCACTTTCCCCTCTTCTATAGGTATTACTTTGATTTTTGCTTCAGAGTACTAGCTGCTTGTGTGCCCCTACCACTAGGTGGACCACTATATACTCGGCCAGCTGCTGTGTCACATGATTACTTTGTGGTCGTTAGTAACCCGCAGATGAGTCGTTTTGATGACTGTTTCTTTCCCTCCACTTTGAAGCTTTGGAACTCTCTATCACCTTATATCTTTCCTAATAACTAAGACGTGGCTCGTATTGAAAGACAGGATTTTCACTTCCTCCAAAATGCGTATATCTTTCCCATTTCTCTTCTTTTTCCCTTTTATAAACATCTATATATTCCAGTTAAGGCCTGGCCTTGATGTGCACTTTTGGCCGTGACTGGAGCCTCTCAAACGTCAAAAAAGGAAAAAGCCTAACTAACTGAAAACTGAGCTGTTCATTTGCATAGCTCTGTAATTGTTCGCGGTTTGTTTGTGACGTTGACAATGGTAATTTTAGGGCAGTTCTTATATCTCTCTGTAAGAGCTCTGAGTGGGACAAGTCGACTGTGGTGACGAACGGTGGTCCGTAGTGGAGGAGCGTAGAGAGAGAGAGAGAGAGAGAGAGAGAGAGAGAGAGAGAGAGAGAGAGAGAGAGAGAGAGAGAGAGAGAGAGTTCTGTATGTGTGTGACTCTTGTTTGTGATTACCACATGTGTGTTACTCGTTCCCCAGTCCCTCGTAACCTTACATATGTCCCGTTTTTTTTTTCCCCTTACGTGTACACACAGATACAGACATCCCAGCTGTCCTGTTCGGGATTCGAGCCTGGGCCCACACACACACACACACACACACACACACACACACACACTCGCTCACATACCCACACTGTGGAGACGTGTGTAGAATACGGAAACTACGAGTGTTATAGTGGAAAGTTCGAAGCTTAGATGAGTTAACGCTGGTATTCAAAAGGTATTCCCAAGGTAGAAGAAACATTAAATAAGAGCTAGGAATTAGAAATTAAGGTTCTGCTTTGAAATATTGATGAGATATGCTAGAAAGTCGATTCGAAGAAGTTTTGCTGATTTCATATAAAACCACTATTGTTGTGATGATATGTGGTCATATTGCTCTGATATTTGGTCCTATTGTTATGATATGTGGTCCTAGTGTTATGATATGTGGTCCTAGTGTTATGATATGTGGTCCTAGTGTTATGATATGTGGTCCTAGTGTTATGATATGTGGTCCTAGTGTTATGATATGTGGTCCTAGTGTTATGATATGTGGTCCTAGTGTTATGATATGTGGTCCTGTTGTTATGATATGTGGTCCTGTTGTTATGATATGTGGTCCTGTTGTTATGATATATGGTCCTGTTGTTATGATATGTGGTCCTGTTGTTATGATATGTAGTCCTGTTGTTATGATATATGGTCCTGTTGTTATGATATGTGGTCCTGTTGTTATGATATGTGGTCCTGTTGTTATGATATGTGGTCCTGTTGTTATGATATATGGTCCTGTTGTTATGATATGTGGTCCTAGTGTTATGATATGTGGTCCTGTTGTTATGATATGTGGTCCTGTTGTTATGATATATGGTCCTGTTGTTATGATATGTGGTCCTGTTGTTATGATATGTGGTCCTGTTGTTATGATATATGGTCCTGTTGTTATGATATATGGTCCTGTTGTTATGATATGTGGTCCTGTTGTTATGATATATGGTCCTGTTGTTATGATATATGGTCCTGTTGTTATGATATATGGTCCTGTTGTTATGATATGTGGTCCTGTTGTTATGATATATGGTCCTGTTGTTATGATATGTGGTCCTTTTGTTATGATATGTGGTCCTGTTGTTATGATATGTGGTCCTGTTGTTATGATATGTGGTCCTGTTGTTATGATATGTGGTCCTGTTGTTATGATATGTGGTCCTGTTGTTATGATATGTGGTCCTGTTGTTATGATATGTGGTCCTGTTGTTAAGGTGAAAACAATGTGAGTACAAGTGAGAGTTATTGGAGAAGGGGAACGTCTCTCTCTACTGCCAGGGGAGGACTGAGGTCCACTTGAGGGTACAAAACAGAGGTACACAAAGAAAAAAAAGGAAAAGCTTATTGGAAAGGGAGGGAAGGGAGAAGACGAGAGGATGGCTAGAAGTTGGAAGTGAAAAGCTTGAAGAGAAACGATTGAGGTTTGCAGTCAAACTTCAGGAGTTGTTAGCAGAAGGGGAGACTAGTAAAAGGCTCTGCATCGCTAGTAAACATAATTGGAAAGGTGGGTTATAAGAATCTTGGTAAGGAGGATAGGGAAACAAGAACAGATACGATAAAGCCACTTGATAGCATTCTGATATCTTTATAATATATGTAAGATCATTAGATGAATTGAAAGACGCAGGGAAAACGTAAGGGCTACTACAGAGATCGTAGGGAGCTTTCATTTAGTGCAGGATGGGAATGTCTGTAAACGAAATGAAGAAACCAAAGATTTTCTCTCGGAAAGTCGGATGGAGGTGTTTCAATCGGGAGGCAGGAGGGAAAGGTTTTACGGTAGGGGTGAGTGGAAAAGTTATTCCATCTCGAGGGGACACAGAACTCTCCGAGTCAGCACAGGAAGGTGTTATTGGAAACAATTGGATATATTTTTGAAGGTTGCTTCTGAGGACAACACACTCGGTAGTAATTGCCTGAAATCTGGACCCTATTGTGGTATGATATCGAATGATTTTGCCTTTTTATTAGAAGAAAATTCAGCTTTATAGCGTCTTAGTATCATTGCTCATCAGTATTCATGACTTTCGCCATACTCTTTTGGCAACTTTGGACACCACTAGAGACGGTGGCCTCTGAAGTGATTTAATCAAGGAAAAATTCAAGTTTTGAGGGTGAAATTAAGTTAAAGTTGGCCGTTCAGAGTGAATCTGATAGTGAGTGAGGAATGAAGTTTTGGACAGACGTCTGAAAGACAATTACGAGAAAATTTGTCAACTAAAAGAAGGCCTAAAAATCAGCCAGTTGTTGGAAAGATGTGTAAAATAAACCAACTACTTCGAGAAATGGAGAGGAATGTTTTTGTTAAAATGAAAAAAAGTTTCATGGAAGAATGGTGGTTGAGAGGATGGTGTCATGCACAGAGCTTCCGACTGGAGAGAAACAGTGTGGTTAAAAGATCGTTAGATGATGTTTAGATCAAGTCTCTGCTTTAAAGAATATATGTGAAAAACACTCAGGGAAAGAGAGTGCATATGGTAAAGTTTATAGAGAGGCTTTGTGGAGGGTGTTACAAATATATGTAGTATGGGAGGAAAGCTATTAAAAGAAGGGAGGTGTTTTTCAAGACAGGAAGGCGTGTGCACGAGTAGGTTGAGAGGAGGGTGAGTGAATCCAGGTGAAGGTGGTCTGCAGCAGGGGTGTGTGATGTCACCAGGGCTGTTTAATCTGTTTATGAATGGGGTGGTGAGGGAGGTAAATGCAAGGGTCTTGGAAATAGGATCAAGTGTGGGTGGGGCGGGGCGAGGAGGTGAGTCAAGTGTTGTTTGCTGATGACACAGCGCTGATGGCAGACTCAAAAGTTGGTCTCTGAGTTAGGGAGAATGTGAAAGGCAGAAATTCAGTGTATTTGAATAATATCAAGGATGTTAGGTTAAGCAGTGCAAAGACACAGGTTAGCTGGGGGTGTGAGCTTGAATGGAGAAAATTTAGACGAAGTGAAGCGTTTTTGATGCCTGGGAGTTGATATGTAGAGAATGGAACTATGGGAGATGAGGTGAGTTATTTGGAGAGGGAGAGGGGGTTGCAAAGGTCCGGGGAGTAATTTGAAATGTGTGGAAAGAGAGGTCACTGTGTGGGAGGAGGAAGATGGGCGTGTTTGAAGGAATATAATAGTCCCGACAGTATTGTATGGACGCAAGGCATTTGCTGTAGATGAAAACGTATGTGCAGAGGGTGAATGTGTATGCGTGAGAGTTGAAGAGGGTGTGGTGCAATAGTTTGGACATATGGAGGGAATAAGTGAGATAAGAAGGATATATATGTCAGAATTGGAGGGAACATGAAAGGGGAGGTAGACCTGGAGATGGAAGGATGGAGTGAGTAAAGTTTTGAGTACTTGGGGCCTAAACATGTAGGAGGGAGTAAGGCGTATACGAGACAGAGTGATTTGGAGCGATGTGGTGTAAATGGGTGACGTGCTACCTAGAGGCTAAATCATGATGTATAGAGCGACCGGGGGTAAACTACGAAAAGGTCTGTGGGGCCTGAATGTTAGATGGGGCTTGTGGTTTCTGTGCATTACACAAGACGGCTAGAGAATGGATATGAGCGAATAAGTCCATTTCTTCATCTCTTCCTGGCACATTCTCGTTAATACGAGAAACAGCGAACAGTTATAAAAAAAGACAGTTATACGCTATATTTATGTCTATTTATCTATTTTTCTACCTATATATATATATATATATATATATATATATATATATATATATATATATATATATATATATATATAGATTAAACACGCTTTCTTGTCCCAGCATCCTCATCTGAGGTGCTGGTTCCCGGAACGTTCAGGAAGTTGGACACAGCCACCTGGCGGCGCTACAGTTCAAGCAGTGATATGATGTGTGTATATATGTGTAGGAGTCATTTGCAGGATGGCTTAGCAGTATCTAGTGTCTTCGGTATGGAAGCTGTATACTGGGCATGGCGCGTAAGTTCAGTCAGGTTTCGTAACGATAGAGAGATGACTAGTTTGGAATGACGCAGACAGGAGAGTATTACTTGTACATGCTAGGGGGGTAGTGTTTCATATGGGTGTTCGTGTGCTATAATGGCATTTATATCAGTAGTTTGGGAAGTCGGTTGTTTTGCACTTATCGAGTCATTATTGTGTGCATAGATTGCCTCAAAAGTTGTATTCTCGGTGGAGGGTACTCCATACCCATAGTTTGTTTTTCGTTCTTTCATTTTGGTGAAATGGAAAACTAAGCCCCTGAAATTTAGAAAGTGTTATCATTGGTTCAGGTCTTTTGTTGAGATTTTTCAATATCTCCTCATACGTTTGTTGACGTAAAGCAGAGCACTTGGGGGTGTTTAACTCTGGAATACTCACTGCGATTGATTTACATTTCTTTGAGGCTAAGCTTCATCATATGTTCATCTTTTGGCTTTCCGCCTACATGTATTGCGGTTCCACTTCATTTGATATTCATTCTAATAATTCGGAAAGTCTCATGTTGCGCAATATCTGCTTCTTTCTGTGTGTTATCATGAAGTCATGATTTCGCCATATTCACGTGAATCATTTTCTCATCCTTAACGTATCCAATTGAATGATTTCCATTTAATTTTCACTTCTCATTCATCAGGCTGTGTACATTCCCATATATCACCCATGGCTTACTTATTCTTTCCCTCGTTTCTTTTTTTTTTCTTAATACCTTCTCTTATACCTTTGTCATTGCTCATGTTTTTGGAGCTGTATATCTACTTTCTGGATTTATTATTCCCGTTCTTATTGTTTCCGCCATTAGAGTGTCTAAAAAACATCTTACATTTCGAGGCATTACTGTCCATACAGTATCACATCCAGACCAAAAATGCATTTTAATTCCCATTTTCCATCTTACTGCTCCACACATTTCCATATCATCCATTGTTCATTTTACCCATTTGAATTCGTTCCATATTACCTTTGTGCTTATTTGTTCTATTTCCACATTATCATTTAGTCTACTGACTACATTCTTCATCATTTACTTTATGTCTTAATCTTTCATTCCTCTCGTTTATATATTTGCAATCTCCTTTTCTTAATCCTAATGGGTTGTGTAAATCTACACTGATTACCCTGCTTATATTCATGATACTTATCGTATCTTCGTTTACTTATGGATGCCTGAAGGTACAAGCTTGTCTTCTTTTCATCACCTAAAGTCAGTAAATGCCCGAACAAACTGCAACATGATGACTAACATAGCCCTTTGAGGTGGAGTCTACAGTCCTTTTCATTCTCCATTTTAATGACTTTGTTTCATCATCATCATTATTATGATCATCGTAATGAGCTTCGAAATTTTTATCTTTCGATTTTT
Organism: Panulirus ornatus; assembly: GCF_036320965.1. Taxonomy (NCBI): domain Eukaryota; kingdom Metazoa; phylum Arthropoda; class Malacostraca; order Decapoda; family Palinuridae; genus Panulirus; species Panulirus ornatus. Next base: position 52,587,278 of record NC_092227.1, on the reverse strand, counting down.
TCGCCTTGATTTTTTTCGCCTTTCTTTTCTACCTTGAGGTTTTTTCTCACATTTTTCACCTTTTCATCCTGGTTTCACCAAAATCTTCCAGCTCATGTTCCATTTCTTTCTCCTCAGCTTTTCTCAAGTCACTCACTTATCTTTTTCATTTATTATAGTCTCTTAATGCCGTGATTATTCTGTTTATGCCATGCAGTACTATCCCCAAAATGCACACAATCACAACCAAAATGGTGTGCTGAAATGGTCTGTACATGTGAAGAGAATGAGTGAAGAAAGGTGACAAAGAGGATATGTGTCAGAAGTGGAGGGAAGAGGGAGAACGGATGACCAAATTGGAAATAGATGGATGAGATGAAAAAGATTTTGAGCGATCGAGGCCTGAACGTGCAGGAGGGTGGAAGGCGTGTACGGGATAGAGTGAATTGGAACACAGACCTAGGGCAGGTGAAACGTCCGGGGTAAGCTCTTGGAAAGGTCTATGGGGTCTGCCTGTGGATAGGGAGCTGTGGTCTCCGTGCATTACACATGACAGCTAGAGATGGAATGAGCGGATGCGGCCCTTCGTGTGTTCCTAGTGCTAAGTCGCTGACATGGGAAATGGCTATCATTTATGGAAGGGGAATATATATATATATATATATATATATATATATATATATATATATATATATATATATATATATATATATATATATATGTATATACATATATATTAATTTAGACTGTGTGTGCGTGTTTAATTAGTTACATGTACAGTGTGAGGGAGATAGTTCTACACTAGAGGGACCCCGTCTCTTGAACTTTCGTATCTGTGTCAGAAAATCTATACAAATCAGGAATGAAGGGAATGTGCAGCTTGGAATGTAGTGCCATAAATGCGCCTCCGCTTTAAAACTTAGAAACTGAATTAACAATAACATAGGATGACATATCAAAGTGGTAGGAAATAGATACAGACTAATAGAAAGGCAGAAGTAATAGTGACCATGAAACAAAGATACATTAAAGATGAAAGTACGAGCAGTGCAGTGAATTCATATGGGCAAGACACGGCAGAAAAAAACCTAAAGATGATCATAGGATACGAGTGTGCAAGACATAAGTGATGTAGGAAGACGGAAAAGAATAAAGCTATAAGGATGATGTCCGGGAAAGAGAAAGATAAAGGTGGGAGCCATAAAGATGATGGAATGGGAAGTTAAGACAGATGGATGGGTAAAAGAAGCCACTGTAGTGTTACAGGGAAGGTGTTAGAGTAAGATAAGACGGAATAGAACCATAAGGAAGACATGAAAAGATAAGATATGACAGATTCCTACATGAGATGAGAGTGATTAAGACAAGACAGAGAAGAGACATGCGGAGGACGGTAAAGATAGAACAGAGCAAGAAGGAGGATAAGAGGACACCAAAGGAAGGTGAGGACGAGACAGCTTAGAATAGAAAACAAAAATGAAAGAAAATACTTTTTGAAGTACAACCAATAAAGAATGGAAAGTGGTAGAAGTATGCACACACTGATTATATATGAGAAAAAGAAACAGGGAGAGAAAAATCATGATGTAAAGAGAAGCTAAGCCGAGATAGACCAATGAATATAGAAAGACACAAGGAGACAGGAGGAGAATGAAGATAAGCGGACGACACGAGGCAGTACAGATGGGCAACGAAGATGGAAGGGCAGAGCAAGACGAGATGGAACCGACACTGCCATCCATTAGGGAGATAACTTGGCCAAGGCGGGTTCATGATTCTTTAAAAGTTGCAGCATCTGGAGTTCCCTTCCTTGGCTCGATTGTTTAACCCTCCCTCCCTGTACGTGTGTCTGTCTACATCTCTCTCTCTTCTCTCTCTCTCTCTCTCTCTCTCTCTCTCTCTCTCTCTCTCTCTCTCTCTCTCTCTCTCTCTCTCTCTCTCTGATCTATAATCATGTTGTATACCAGGTCTTTCTGTTGTACTCTCTGTTCCGGCATTCACATCTATGCCTATTGTTTGGGTCAGATTATCTTTGTAGGTGCCAGAGAGAGAGAGAGAGAGAGAGAGAGAGAGAGAGAGAGAGAGAGAGAGAGAGAGAGAGAGAGAGAAAATAATATAAAAAGCCAGCTGACTCATATCCAGCCAGGTGTTCATCCTACCCTCATGAGTCATTTGATAAGAGGATACGAGGCAAAGGTTTAGAGAGCACACATATATATATATATATATATATATATATATATATATATATATATATATATATATATATATATATATATATATATATATGCAAGTTTCAATGGAGAAAAACTGAAGGAGGTGAAGTGCTTTAGATATCTAGGAGTGGATTTGGCAGCTGATTGAACCATGGAAGCGGAAGTAAGTCACAGGTTGGGGGAGGGGGCGAAAGTTCTGGGAGTGTTGAAAAATGTGTAGAAGGCGAGAACATCATCTTGGAAAGCAAAAATGGGTATGTTTGAAGGAATAATGGTTCCAACAATGTTATATGGTTGCGAGGTGTGGCTGGAAACTGTCCTCTTCTAGTATCTAATTTCTAAAAATGGAACAGAAGCAGGAGACAAACAGGGAGTGCACATCCAACTCAAAGGCTCAGGCTGGGATGTCAAAATCTGCGTGGATGTAACCAAGATTAGAAAAGAGAGATAGGTATCATGTTTAAAAATCCTGGATGTTCTGGCTCTGAATGAAACAAAGCTTAAGGGTAAAAGAGACGGATCGTTTGGAAATATCTCAGAGGTAAAGTCAGGGGTTAGTGAGAGGACAAGAGGTAAGTAATGAGTAACACTATTCCTGAAGCAGTAGTTGTGGGAATGTGTGAAAGAGTGTAAGGAAGTGAATCTTAGACAGATGGTGGTAAACATGAAAACAGATGGCGACGAATAGGGTGATTACTAGTGCTTATGCACCTGGTCATGAAGAGAAAGATCATGAGAGACAAGTGCTTTGAGAGAGCTGAGTGTGGCAGCAATTTTGGTAAAAGAACCCGGGTATTAGTGATGTGGAGATGAATGATGTAGTAGTTGAGTGTATAATTAGGGGGCATTGAGTATTTAGTATGGATAGGGTGAAGAGCTTGTGGAGTTATATGCTAATAAAAGGACTGGTGACCATGAATACCAGGTTTAGAAAGAGGGACATACAAATGTATGGTAAATGATAGGCGTGCAAATGTGAGAATTTTGGATGTAAATGTGCTGAGAGGGGCAGCTGGGAGGATGTTTGATCACTGTCTTGTGGAGTCCAAGTGTGAAGATTTGTCGAAATTTTAGTAGAAGAAAAAATATCGATGAAAATAGAGTGGTGAAAGTAAGTGAGTCTGGACAAGAGATTTTTATGAAGAAATACCAGAAAAGATTGACTGTGGAATGGTAAAAGGTAGGGAGTGGGTGAGGAATGAGAGGTATTTAGGGAAGCAGTGATGGCATGTGCGAGAGATGCATGTGGCATGAGAAAGATGGGAGGTGGGCAGATTAGAAAGGGCAGTGAGATGATGGGAAATTAATTTGCTTGTGAAAGAGTAAAGGGAGGTGTTTGGGCGGTACTCAAAGGGAAGTAGTGCAAATAATTGGGCGATATATAGAAGAAAGCAGCAAGAAGATAAAAGGAAAGTGCAGTAATTGAAAAAGAGGGCATAAAAGAGCGAGCATCATTAAACCTTAGGGAGAATAAGATATTTTGAAAGGAGGTTAATGATATGCGAAAAACAAGAGAACAAATAGCAACATCGTTGAAGGGGGCAAAAGTGAAATGGTAACGGGTAATGATGAAGTAAGGAGCGGATGGAGTGAGTATCTAAGGAGTGTTGAATGTGTTTCAGGATTGGATGGCAGATGTAGGGCGTTTGAGTCGGGGTGATATGCAAAGTGAGAGTTATGGAGAGTGGTTTGGGGAAGAGAGAGGAGTTGGTGAAAGCCTTATGAAGGATGAAATGTGGCAAGGCGGCTGGTGTGGATGGTATTGCAGTTGAATTTACTAAGGGGGTGACAGTTGTTCATTGGCTATGTAGAAAAATCTTATCCATATATGGAACATGGTAAGGTGCCTGAGGGTTGGCGGAATACATGTATAGTGCCATCGTATAAAGGCAAGGTGGATAGAGGTAAATGTTCAAACTACAGAGGCATATGTTTCTTGAGTGCACATGGGTTATATGGGAGGGTAGTGACTTAGAGATTGAAGGCATATACAGAGCATCAGAGTGGGAAGGAACAGTGTAGTTTCTGAAGTGATAGAAGATGTATGAATCATATGCTTTCACTGAAGAATGTGTGTGAGAAATACTTAGAGAAATCTGGAGAAAGCATATGCTACAGATGACATAAGAGTATATGGTGTGGGAAAAAAAATTGCTAGAGGCAGTGAGCTTTCATCAGTGATATGAGGCAAATGTTTGAGTTGGAAGAGAGGATAGTAACAGGTTCCAAACGAAGGTTTGTCTGCGTCAAGAGTGTATGATGTCACCATGGTTGTTTAATGAGTTTATAGATGGGGTGGTGAGGGAGGTAAATGCAAAAATCTTGGGGAAACAGGCGAGTATGCATTCTGTAGGCGTAGGGGATGAGAGGGCCTAGGAAGTGAGTCAGCTGTTTGCTTATGGTACAGCATTGGTAGCAGATTCGGATGTAAAACTGCAGAAGTTGGTGACAGAGTTTGAAAGGATGTATTAAAGGAGGAAGATGAGAGTCAATGTGAATGAAAGCAGAATTATTATGTTCAGCAGAGCTGAGGAACAGATTAGTAGGGATATGAGTATGAATGGAGACAAATCGTTTGAAGGAAAGCGTTTTAGATACCTGAGAGTGAACATGGCAGCGAATGGAACCAAGGAAACGGAAGTGAGTCATAGGTTGGGTGAAGGTCAAAGGTTCTGGGAGCACTGAAGAATGTGTAGAAAGAGAGATCGTTATCTGGGAGGCAGAAATGGGTATGTTTAAAGGTATATTGGGGTGAATGTTTTGGAATGGAATGTTTGAGGACACTAAGAAATATGAGATGGTTTAACCAAGCAGGTAATGAAAGGGTAAGAGAAGGGTTATGATATACAGTGTAATTGAAAGAACTGACGAGGGTGGGCTGAAACGTTTGGATGTATGAAGAGAATTAATGAGGAAAGGTCGACAAAGAGGATATACGTCTCAGAAATGAAGGAAACAAGAACATGGAAACCAAACTTGATATGGAAGGATGAAGGGAAAAATATTTTGAGCGATCGGGGCCTAAAAATGCAGGAGGGTGAAAGGCATGCGCGGAATAGAGTGAATAGGAACGATGTATTTTACAAGGGTCGATGTGCTGTTAGTGGACTGAACCAAGGAATGTAAAGCGTCCTGGGCAAACCATGTAAGGGTCTGTAGGGCTTCCATGTTGGTAGGGAGCTGTGGTGTTGGTGCATTACTTGATGACAGGTAGAAAATGGATTCGAGTGTACGCAGCCCTGCTTCGTCTGTTCCTGAAGATACCTCGGTAACACGGGAAACAGCCATCAAGTATGAAAGAAAAGAAAAGAGATATATTGCTACAAAACCCCAAGACCCCCAACCTGAGCCTCCTGTATACCAAAGGGAGGATACAGACATCTTTGTAGCGAGTTATTTGCTGAGATTATAGTCTCTTCACCTGACTATGATACAGTCTCGCCAGAGGTGAGTCTTACTAAGATGACAAATACATCAGGGAAACGTGTACGTATTTTGGGAGGCTGAGGGCCATCCGCTGGACCAATTGTTTTACCCAGATCTGTGGTGCATGACGGGCGGGCACCTTGTGCCGGGACCCCAGCACTGCACTAAGGACGTTCTCACCATGACGGGCGGTGTTCCAAAGGACTTTGTCATTACACTTGGGAGTGTAGGATGACTAAGAGGGGCTGAAAATACTCCTCTCCTGTATTACTTTCCAAAGGATGGAACAGAGGAAGAGCCAAGTGAGGATCTTGTATCTTCAAAGGCTCAGTCATATGTTTTGGACGCTCTTACGCTCGCGCGGGAAAAGCGAATAAGTATGAAAGAGGAAAATTTTTTATGTCAGCTGTCGGGGATGAATGAAGAGATACTGCCCTGTGTTGGGTTTTTCCCTCGTCTTCAGGACATCATGTCTTAACTCAATTTCTTCTGTGTTCGTATACGTGTCTGGGTATGCTGTAACGAAGCTCATCCTCTAACAGTGTCTTCACCACTGATATCAGGTATTCATATATCAGTTATATGGGATGTTCTCATCTTCTACCTGCTTGTGGTAACACTGTGAGCAGGAAGTGCCACCAATAAACGGGCAGGAGTACAGCCTTCCCGTCGATCCTCCCAACGCAAAGGATCACACCTGACCAGCTCCCGCGTGGAGAGCAGCCGCGAAGGTGCAGGAGCTATATGAAATGGGTCCTGGGTTGGATGATAATAATAATAATGATGATGATAATAATAATGATAATGATAATAATTACATTAATAAGCATAATGATTTTGATAGGCTAAATAACATGAAAATGATTTCATGTGTATTTCAACTTCGTTGGACTTCTTGTGCATTAAAGTTTTGGTTTGATACATAAACTTGTCCCTGTTAGTTTAAGAGAGTTTGTACACATTATACACGTTAGCAAGTCTCCCTGAGGCAGGCAAAGGCACCACACTCCTCCACCTCCGCCATACCAGCGTGGCTACGACTCTAAGCGGCAGCTCACCGTCGTAACTCGGACACGTGTGGCAGGTCTTGCATTTTTCCCCCAGCTCCGCTGATCCACAGATCAGGAAGCAGTTCGTTTCCCCTCCGTGAAATGCATTTCGATTAACACGAGACTCCATTTTTGTGGATTGTTGTATCGTCTTTTTTCACTTTTACAATATCTTTTGACGATTCGCATTCATTGGATTAATTTTTGACTAGACGTGTTTACTGCTTCAACGATCTGAAGTCTCTGATGTCTATCACTGAATTTCCATGACTACATGACGCATATATATATATATATATATATATATATATATATATATATATATATATATATATATATATATATATTGTTGACTGGTTGGTAAGGTTATTTAATGTATGTATGACTCATGGTGAGGTGCCTGAGGATTGGCGGAATGCGTGCATAGTGCCACTGTACAAAGGCAAAGGGGATAAGAGTGAGTGCTCAAATTACAGAGGTATAAGTTTGTTGAGTATTCCTGGCAAATTATATGGGAGGGTATTGATTGAGAGGGTGAAGGCATGTACAGAGCATCAGATTGGGGAATAACAGTGTGGTTTCAGAAGTGGTAGAGGATGTGTGGATCAGGTGTTTGCTTTGAAGAATGTATGTGAGAAATACTTAGAAAAGCAAATGGATTTGTATGTAGCATTTATGGATCTGGAGATGGCATATGATAGAGTTGATAGAGATGCTCTGTGGAAGGTATTAAGAATATATGGTGTGGGAGGCAAGTTGTTAGAAGCAGTGAAAAGTTTTTATCGAGGATGTAAGGCATGTGTACGTGTAGGAAGACAGGAAAGTGATTGGTTCTCAGTGAATGTAGGTTTGCGGCAGGGGTGTGTGATGTCTCCATGGTTGTTTAATTTGTTTATGGATGGCGTTGTTAGGGAGGTGAATGCAAGAGTTTTGGAAAGAGGGGCAAGTATGAAGTCTGTTGGGGATGAGAGAGCTTGGGAAGTGAGTCAGTTGTTGTTCGCTGATGATACAGCGCTGGTGGCTGATTCATGTGAGAAACTGCAGAAGCTGGTGACTGAGTTTGGTAAAGTGTGTGAAAGAAGAAAGTTAAGAGTAAATGTGAATAAGAGCAAGGTTATTAGGTACAGTAGGGTTGAGGGTCAATTCAATTGGGAGGTGAGTTTGAATGGAGAAAAACTGGAGGAAGTGAAGTGTTTTAGATATCTGGGAGTGGATCTGGCAGCGGATGGAACCATGGAAGCGGAAGTGGATCATAGGGTGGGGGAGGGGGCGAAAATTCTGGGAGCCTTGAAGAATGTGTGGAAGTCGAGAACATTATCTCGGAAAGCAAAAATGGGTATGTTTGAAGGAATAGTGGTTCCAACAATGTTGTATGGTTGCGAGGCGTGGACTATGGATAGAGTTGTGCGCAGGAGGATGGATGTGCTGGAAATGAGATGTTTGAGGACAATGTGTGGTGTGAGGTGGTTTGATCGAGTAAGTAACGTAAGGGTAAGAGAGATGTGTGGAAATAAAAAGAGCGTGGTTGAGAGAGCAGAAGAGGGTGTTTTGAAATGGTTTGGTCACATGGAGAGAATGAGTTAGGAAAGATTGACCAAGAGGATATATGTGTCGGAGGTGGAGGGAACGAGGAGAAGAGGGAGACCAAATTGGAGGTGGAAAGATGGAGTGAAAAAGATTTTGTGTGATCGGGGCCTGAACATGCAGGAGGGTGAAAGGAGGGCAAAGAATAGAGTGAATTGGAGCGATGTGGTATACCGGGGTTGACGTGCTGTCAGTGGATTGAATCAAGGCATGTGTATGGGGGTGGGTTGGGCCATTTCTTTCGTCTGTTTCCTTGCGCTACCTCGCAAACGCGGGAGACAGCGACAAAGCAAAAAAAAAAAAAAAAAAAAATATATATATATATATATATATATATATATATATATATATATATATATATATATATATATATATATATATATATATATCTTTCATACTATTCGCCATTTCCCGCATTAGCGAGGTAGCGTTAGGAACAGAGGACTGGGCCTTTGAGGGAATATCCTCACCTGGCCCCCTTCTCTGTTCCATCTTTTGGAAAAAAAAAAAAACGAGAGGGGAGTATTTCCAGCCCCCAACTCCCTTCCCCTTCAGTCGCCTTCTACGACACGCAGGGAATACGTGGGAAGTATTCTTTCTCCCTTATCCCCAGGGAGGGAGTATATATATATATATATATATATATATATATATATATATATATATATATATATATATATATATATATATATATCGAGAGAGAGAGAGGAGAGAGAGAGAGAGAGAGAGAGAGAGAGAGAGAGAGAGAGAGAGAGAGAGAGAGAGAGAGAGAGAGAGAGAGAGAGTGAATTGGAACGATGTGGTATACCTGGGTCGATATCGTTCCAATTCACTCTATTCCTTGCACTCCTTTCACTCTCCTGCATGTTCAGGCCCCGATCGCTCAAAATGTTTTTCATTCCATCCTTCCACATCCAGTTTGGTCTTCCACTTCTGCTCGTTCCCTCCACCTCTGACACATATATCCTTTTTGCAAATCTTTCATCACTCATTCTCTCCATGTGACCAAACCATTTCAAAATACCCTCTTCTGCTCTCTCAACCACGCTCTTTTTATTACCACACATCTGTTACCCTTTTATTACTTACTCGATCAAACCACACCTCACCGCATATTGTCCTCAAACATCTCATTTCCAACACATCCACCCTCTTCCGCACAACTCTATCTGCAGCCCACGCCCTGCAACCATATAAAATTGTTGGAACCACTATTCCTTCAAACATACCCGTTTTTGCTTTCCGAGATAATGTTCTCGCCTTCCACACATTTTTCAACGCTTCCAGAATTTTCCCCCCCTCCTCCACCCTGTGACTCGCTTCAGCTTCCATGGTTCCATCCGCTGCCAAATCCACTCCCAGATATCTAAAACACTACGCTTCCTCCAGTTTTTCTCCATTCAAACTTGCCTCCCAATTGACTTGTCCCTCAACCCTACTGTACCTAATAACCTTGCTCTTATTCACATTTACTCTCAGCTTTCTTCTTTCACACACTTTACCAAACTCAGTTACCAGCTTCTGCAGTTTCTCACCGGAATCAGCCACCAGCGTTTTATCATCATCGAACAACAACTGACTCACTTCCCAAGCCCTCTCATCCCCAACAGACTGCATACTAGCCCCTCTCTCCAAAACTCTTGCATTCACCTCCCTAACAACCCCATCCATAAACAAATTAAACAACCATGGAGGCATCACGCACCCCTGCCGCAAACCGACATTCACTGAGAACCAATCACTTTCCTCTCTTCCTACTCGTACACATGCTTTGCATCCTCGATAAAAACTTTTCACTGCTTCTAACAACTTGCCTCCCATACCTTATATTCTAAATACCTTCCACAGAGCATCTCTATCAGCTCTATCATATGCCTTCTCCAGATCCATAAATGCTACATACAAATCCATTTGCTTTTCTAAGTATTTCTCATATACATTCTTCAAAACAAACACCTGATCCACACATCCTCTACCACTTCTGAAACCACACTGCTCTTCCCCAATCTGATGTTCTGTACATGTACTCACCCTCTCATTCAATACCCTCCCATATACTTTGCCAGGAATACTCAACAAACTTACACCTCTGTAATTTGAGCACTCACTTTTATCCCCTTTGCCTTTGTGCAATGGCACTATGCATGCATTCCGCCAGTCCTCAGGCACCTCACCATGAGCCATACATACATTGAATATCCTTACCACCCAGTCAGCAACACAGTCACCCCTTTTTTGATAAATTCAACTGCAATACCATCCAAACCCGCTGCCTTTCCGGCTTTCATCTTCTGCAAAGCCTTCATTACCTGTTCTCTGTTTACCAAATCATTCACCCTAAAACTCTCACTTCGTACACCACCTCGACTAAGACACCCTATATCTGTCACTCTATCATCTAACACATTCAACAAACCTTCAAAATTCTCACTCCATCTCCTTCTTACATCACCACTACTTGTTATTACCTCCCCATTAGCCCCTTCACCGATGTTCCCATTTGTTCTCTTGTGTTACGCACTTTATTAACCTCTTTCCACTATATCTTTTTATTCTCCCTACAGTTCAATGATACTCTCTCAACCCCAACTCTCATTTGCCCTCTTTTTCACCTCTTGCACCTTTCTCTTGACCTCCTGCCTCTTTCTTTTATACATCTCCCAGTAATTTGCACTATTTTCCTACTAAAATTGTCCAAATGCCTCTCTCTTCTCTTTCACTAATAATCTTACTTCTACATCCCACCACTCACTACCCTTTCTGATCTGCCCACCTCTCACGCTTCTCATGCCAGAAGCATCTTTTGCGCAAGCCATCACTGCTTCCTTATATACATCCTGTTCGTCCCCCACTCCCCTTACGTCCTTTGCTCTTACCTTTTTCCATTCTGCACTCAGTCTCTCTTGGTACTTCCTCACACATGTCTCCTTCCCAAGCTCACTAGTCTCACCACTCTCTTCACCCCAACGTTCTCTCTTCTTTTCTGAAAACCTCCAAAATCTTCACCTTCGCCTCCTCAAGATAATGATCAGACATCCCTCCAGTTGCACCTCTCAGCGCATTAACATCCAAAAGTCTCTCTTTCAGGGGTTGGTGAAAGGACAAGAGCATGGGAAGGAGTAGCACTACTCCTGAAACAGGAGTGGTGGGAGTATGTGATAGAGTATAAGAAAGTAAACTCTAGATTGATATAGGTAAAGCTGAAAGTGGATGGAAAGAGATGGATGATTATTGGTGCCTATGCACGTGGTCATGAGAAGAAAGGTCATGAGAATCAAGTGTTTTGGGAGCAGCTGAGTGAGTGTGTTAGTAGTTTTGATGCACGAGACCGGGTTATAGTATTGGGTGATTTGAATGCAAAAGTGAGCAATTTGGCAGTTGAGGGAATAATTGGTGTACATGGGGTGCTCAGTGTTGTAAATGGAATTGGTGAAGAGCTTGTAGATTTATGTGCTGAAAAAGGACTGGTGATTGGGAATACCTGGCTTAAAAAGAGAGATATACATAAGTATACGTATGT
>NC_092227.1:52548004-52573004 GCF_036320965.1 Panulirus ornatus | reverse complement strand
TACCTCGAAACGCGGGGTAGCGTACCTACTGTACCTAATAACCTTGCTCTTATTCACATTTACTTTCAACTTTCTTTTTCATACACTTTACCAAACTCAGTCACCAGCTTCTGCAGTTTCTCACATGAATCAGCCACCAGCGCTGTATCATCAGCGAACAACAACTGACTCACTTCCCAAGCTCTCTCATCCACAACAGACTTCATACTTGCCCCTCTTTCCAAAACTTGCATTCACCTCCCTAACAACCCCATCCATAAACAAATTAAACAACCATGGAGACATCACACACCCATGCCGCAAACCTACATTCACTGAGAACCAATCACTTTCCTCTCTTCCTACACGTACACATGCCTTACATCCTCGATAAAAACTTTTCACTGCTTCTAACAACTTGCCTCCCACACCGTATATTCTTAATACCTTCCACAGAGTATCTCTATCAACTCTATTATATGCCTTCTCCAGATCCATAAATGCTACATACAAATCCATTTGCTAAGTATTTCTTATATATATATATATATATATATATATATATATATATATATATATATATATATAGATATATATATATATATATATATATATACCATCCCCTAGTAGTGGATAAACAGCTTGGTTGACTGTGGACCGACTGCCGCAACCATGATTCGAACCTATACGCTTGACCCTGGGCGGCTTGTCAATGCGTCACGGTCAGGAACACTGACCGCTATACCACGGGAGTTTCAGTCAATGAAATACTCAAGCCCTTGTGAGTGTCAAACGAAACTTTGATTACGTACCTTACTGATAGATGGAGGAGAGGCAGTAGCTGAAGCAGTTGAGGTAATTAATCTATATCTTGAAATATGGGTACACTCTAACCAAACGATCTAAGAGGCAGAAAAGATGAGCATAACTCGCGAATGAGAGGGGGGAAAACGCCCGCTGAATGACAGCAGAGGGGAAACATTGAATAGACCTGAGGGAGCAACAAAGACCTTCAGGGTAAAATATGGTAGTGATGGAAAGAGGAAAAGTGAGAGGTAGAAGCTGGAGGAAGGGGCCGAGGATAGTGGAGAAGGAAAGGGTAAACGTTAGAGGCCACAGTACATTCACTATATACTAAGGATATATATATATATATATATATATATATATATATATATATATATATATATATATATATATATATATATTTTTTTTTTTTTTTTTTTTTTTCTTTTTCTTTTAAACCATTCGCCATTTCCCGCGTTAGCGAGGTAGCGCTAAGAACAGAGGACTGGGCCTTTTTTGGAATATCCTCAACTGGCCCCCTCTGTTCCTTCTTTTGGGAAAAAAAAAAAAAAAAAAAAAAAACGAGAGGGGAGGATTTCCAGCCCCCCGCTCCCTCCCCTTTTAGTCGCCTTCTACGACACGCAGGGAATACGTGGGAAGTATTCTTAATCCCCTATCCCCAGGGATAATATATATATATATATATATATATATATATATATATATATATATATATATATATATATATGTATGTAGATGAAATCGTACTTCAGTCGTTCATATAATTTTATTTAACATGTAATTTTTCTATACATGTGGCACGACATGTTTCGTGGAGACAATCCATTTCATCATGTGCCTGTACTTAACCAAAGTTATAAAGATCCCAACATCACGCTTGGTTCCCACCGCCCACCACCAGTCTTTCCAGGCCAAGCACTGTCTGCTATGTCTGGTCGTAACACTTGTAAGGAAGAATGGTTAAGGGGGGTCAGGTGGCGGGGGGGGGGGGTTGACTTGGGTAGCTGGGTGTGCCATGAACAAGTTTTTCTGTTTTTCACGTGTATGGAAAAGTTACATGTTAAATAAGATTGTATGAACTCCTACTAAAGTGCGATTTCACTTTCATGCTATCGCCACGGACAGGTGTGATCATCATGTATACACTCACAGAGAATAGGTAGTGAAAGTTTTGCGGAAGATGAAAGCCGGCAAGGCGGCGAGTTTGGATGTTATTGCTGTGGAATTTATTAACAAAAGGGGGTGACTGTATTGTTGACTGGTTGGTAAGGATGTTCATTGTATTCATGGCTCGTGGTGAAGTGCCTGAGGATTGGCGGAATGCATGCATAATGTCATTGTGCAAAGGCAGAGGGGATAAAGGTGATTGTTCAAATTACAGAGGTATAAGTTTGTTGATTGTTCCTGGGAAATTATACGGGAGGGTATTGATTTGAGAGGGTAAAGGCATGTACAGAGCATCAGATTGGGGAAGAACAGCGTGCTTTTAGAAGTGGTGGAGGATGTGTGGCTCAGGTGTTTGCTTTAAAGAATATATGTGAGAAATACTTAGAAAAAGAGATGGAGTTGTATGTAGCATTTATAGGTCTGGAGAAGGCACATGATAGAGGTGATAGAGATGCTTTGTGGAAGATTTTAAGAGTATATGGTGTGGAAGATAAGTTGCTAGAAGCAGTGAAAAGTTTTTATTAGGGATGTAAGGCTTTGTTGCTTTGCGGCAGGGGTGCTTGATGTCTCCATGGTTGATTAATTTGTTCATAGATGGAGTTGTTATGGAGGTTAATGCAAGAGTTTTGGAGAGAGGGGCAAGTATGCAGCGTGTTGTGGATGAGAGGGCTTGGGAAGTGAGTCAGTTGTTGTTCGCTGATGATACATCGCTGGTGGCTTATTTGGGTGAGAAACTGCAGAAGTTAGTGGCTGAGTTCGGTAAAGTGTATGTGAAAGAAGAAAGCTGAGAATAAATGTGGATAAGAGCAAGGTTATTAGGTTCAGTAGGGTAGTGGGACAAGTTAATAAGGAGGAAAGTTTGAATGGAGAAAAACTGGTGGAAGTGAAGTGTTTTAGATGTCTGGGAGTGGTTTTCGCAGCGGATGGAACTATAAAAGCGGAAGTGTATTGTTGAATACACAAAGAATTAAAATCTTAATATTAGTGATGGTTTATACAAATTAGATAACTTTAATGTTGATAAAGTTTGTGAAATGATAAGTTTATGAACGCTCGTTGTATGTTTTGGACAATCACATGTTTATCAAATGGCGTCCTAGCTTCGTCTCTTCGATGTATATCAACTGACTTATATTTCTCTCTTGTGTCTCTCCTGATGATGTGATTATTACACGAAAGTGCATTTCTGAACTTAACGTGTTTCATTTTCCCCGTGGACTCATAGGAATATATACATGTGTATGTGGGTGGGTTGGGCCATTCTTTCGTCTGTTTCCTTGCGCTACCTTGTTAACGCGGGAGACAGAGACTAAATGTAATATACATATATATATATATATATATATATATATATATATATATATATATATATATATATATATATATATATATATGTGTATATATATATGTGTATATATATATATATATATCCATTCTGTACACAGTCTCTCCTGGTACTTCCCCACACAGGTCTCCTTCCCAAGCTCACTTACTCTCACCACCTTCTTCACCCCAACATTCACTCCTCTTTTCTGAAAACCCATACTAATCTTCACCTTAGCCTCCACAAGATAATGATCAGACATCCCTCCAGTTGCACCTCTCAGCACATTAACATCCAAAAGTCTCTCTTTCGCACGCCTGTCAATTAACACGTAATCCAATAACGCTCTCTGGCCATCTCTCCTACTTACATAAGTATACTTATGTATATCTCGCTTTTTAAACCAGGTATTCCCAATCATCAGTCCTTTTTCAGCACATAAATCTACAAGCTCTTCACCATTTCCATTTACAACACTGAACACCCCATGCATACCAATTATTCCCTCAACTGCCACATTACTCACCTTTGCATTCAAATCACCCATCACTATAACCCGGTCTCGTGCATCAAAACCGCTAACACACAGAATGGAAAAAGGTGAGAACAATGGAAGTAAGGGGAGTGGGGGAGGAATGGGATGTATTTAGGGAATCAGTGATGGATTGCGCAAAAGATGCTTGTGGCATGAGAAGAGTGGGAGGTGGGCTGTTTAGAAAGGGTAGTGAGTGGTGGGATGAAGAAGTAAGAGTATTAGTGAAAGAGAAGAGAGAGGCATTTGGACGATTTTTGCAGGGAAAAAATGCAATTGAGTGGGAGAAGTATAAAAGAAAGAGACAGGAGGTCAAGAGAAAGGTGCAAGAGGTGAAAAAAAGGGCAAATGAGAGTTGGGGTGAGAGACTATCAGTAAATTTTAGGGAAAATAAAAAGATGTTCTGGAAGGAGGTAAATAGGGTGCGTAAGACAAGGGAGCAAATGGGAACTTCAGTGAAGGGCGTAAATGGGGAGGTGATAACAAGTAGCGGTGATGTGAGAAGGAGATGGAATGAGTATTTTGAAGGTTTGTTGAATGTGTCTGATGACAGAGTGGCAGATATAGGGTGTTTTGGTCGAGGTGGTGTGCAAAGTGAGAGGGTTAGGGAAAATGATTTGGTAAACAGAGAAGAGGTAGTAAAAGCTTTGCGGAAGATGAAAGCCGGCAAGGCAGCAGGTTTGGATGGTATTGCAGTGGAATTTATTAAGAAAGGGGGTGACTGTATTGTTGACTGGTTGGTAAGGTTATTTAATGTATGTATGACTCATGGTGAGGTGCCTGAGGATTGGCGGAATGCGTGCATAGTGCCATTGTACAAAGGCAAAGGGGATAAGAGTGAGTGCTCAAATTACAGAGGTATAAGTTTGTTGAGTATTCCTGGTAAATTATATGGGAGGGTATTGATTGAGAGGGTGAAGGCATGTACAGAGCATCAGATTGGGGAAGAGCAGTGTGGTTTCAGAAGTGGTAGAGGATGTGTGGATCAGGTGTTTGCTTTGAAGAATGTATGTGAGAAATACTTAGAAAAGCAAATGGATTTGTATGTAGCATTTATGGATCTGGAGAAGGCATATGATAGAGTTGATAGAGATGCTCTGTGGAAGGTATTAAGAATATATGGTGTGGGAGGCAAGTTGGTAGAAGCAGTGAAAAGTTTTTATCGAGGATGTAAGGCATGTGTACGTGTAGGAAGAGAGGAAAGTGATTGGTTCTCAGTGAATGTAGGTTTGCGGCAGGGGTGTGTGATGTCTCCATGGTTGTTTAATTTGTTTATGGATGGGGTTGTAAGGGAGGTAAATGCAAGAGTCCTGGAAAGAGGGGCAAGTATGAAGTCTGTTGGGGATGAGAGAGCTTGGGAAGTGAGTCAGTTGTTGTTCGCTGATGATACAGCGCTGGTGGCTGATTCATGTGAGAAACTGCAGAAGCTGGTGACTGAGTTTGGTAAAGTGTGTGGAAGAAGAAAGTTGAGAGTAAATGTGAATAAGAGCAAGGTTATTAGGTACAGTAGGGGTGAGGGTCAAGTCAATTGGGAGGTGAGTTTGAATGGAGAAAAACTGGAGGAAGTGAAGTGTTTTAGATATCTGGGAGTGGATCTGTCAGCGGATGGAACCATGGAAGCGGAAGTGGATCATAGGGTGGGGGAGGGGGCGAAAATTTTGGGAGCCTTGAAAAATGTGTGGAAGTCGAGAACACTATCTCGGAAAGCAAAAATGGGTATGTTTGAGGGAATAGTGGTTCCAACAATGTTGTATGGTTGCGAGGCGTGGGCTATGGATAGAGATGTGCGCAGGAGGATGGATGTGCTGGAAATGAGATGTTTGAGGACAATGTGTGGTGTGAGGTGGTTTGATCGAGTAAGTAACGTAAGGGTAAGAGAGATGTGTGGAAATAAAAAGAGCGTGGTTGAGAGAGCAGAAGAGGGTGTTTTGAAATGGTTTGGGCACATGGAGAGAATGAGTGAGGAGAGATTGACCAAGAGGATATATGTGTCGGAGGTGGAGGGAACGAGGAGAAGAGGGAGACCAAATTGGAGGTGGAAAGATGGAGTGAAAAAGATTTTGTGTGATCGGGGCCTGAACATGCAGGAGGGTGAAAGGAGGGCAAGAAATAGAGTGAATTGGAGTCATGTGGTATACAGGGGTTGACGTGCTGTCAGTGGATTGAAGCAAGGCATGTGAAGCGTCTGGGGTAAACCATGGAAAGCTGTGTAGGTATGTATATTTGCGTGTGTGGACGTGTGTATGTACATGTGTATGGGGGGGGGGGGGGGTTGGGCCATTTCTTTCGTCTGTTTCCTTGCGCTACCTCGCAAACGCGGGAGACAGCGACAAAGTATAAAAAAAAAAAAAAAAAAAAAAAAAAAAAAATATATATATATATATATATATATATATATATATATATATATATATATATATATATATATATATATATATATATATATATAATCATGATATACTGAATTGGAACAGAATTCCAATAACAAATTAAGGTGCATTTTTACGTGGAAAGATAATGGAAATTTTTACCATCCCACATAGAGTCTAACTGCAAGCAAGCAATATCCAGGTTTACATCCATAGAAAAATATACTGATCTGAGAATGTTTCTTAAAAGTGACAGTGTCAGTAACAAAATGAAATTGCTTTTCGCATGTCAGTTTAACTGGACGCAACTGCAATACATTTTTCAATAACCGATTTCGAGCTCGGTATGAATATATATATATATATATATATATATATATATATATATATATATATATATATATATATATATAAACTTGGTCGCCATTTTTCGCGTTAGTGAGGCAGCGCCAAGAACAGATGAAGAAAAGCCACATTCGCTGACATCGATTCTTTTGCCTTCATGTGCAGTGCACCTAAACCAGAGCGCCCTATCGACAACTAGACACCACTGACCTTCCCATGGTTTTCCCCGGCCGCTTCACATACCCTTGTTCAGTCCGTTGAGAGCACCTCAACCCTAGTATACCATATTGTTCCAATTCAGTTTATCCCGTGCACTCTTTTCACCCTCCTGAATATTCAGGTCCCGATCTCTCTTTGACTTTTTCAGTCCATCCTTCCATCTCCAATTTCGTCTCCTCCTCGTTCCATCCACATATATCCACTTTCGTAACCTTTCCTCACTTAGATCTACAGTCTGTCCAAATAATTTCAGCCCACCCGCTTCAGCTCTCTCTGTTACACCCTTTTTAACATCACATCTCTCTCTTACCCTTTTATAGTTTACTCGATAACCACCTCATATCACGTATTGTCCTCAAACATTTCCTTTCCAACACATCCACCCTCCTCCGGACAACCTCGCATTATGTGATATTTTTGGGACTACCACACCTCGAAACATTCTCAGTTTTGCCCTCCTAGATCACGAACTCTGTCCACACTTTCTTTAGTGCTCCCAGAACCTTTGCCCCCTCGCCCACCATATGACTCATTTGCACTTCCAAGGGTCTGTTCGCTATCAAGACCACTCCCAGGTAACCAAAACACATCACTTCCTCCAATTTTTTCCTAAGCAAACTCACATCATTAACCATGCTAAACCTGATAACTTTACTTTTGCTCATAATTACTCTAAACCACCACCTTTCACACACACTTCCAAACTCAGTCACCAACTTTTTCAGTTTCTCACTCGAATCAGCCACCAGTGCTGTATCACCGGCGAAACAACAACTGACTCGCTTCCCAGGCACCCTTATCCCCAACAGACTGCATACTCACCCCTCTTTCGAAAACACATTTACCACACTTACCACCTCATCCATAAACAAATTAAACATAGTGACATCAAACACTCTTGCCGCAGACCGACCTTCACTTGGAACACATGCCTTACACCCTTTAAAAAAAAAAAAAACTTTCTGGCAGCTTACCTTCCACAACATATATTCTTAAGACCTTCCACAAAGCATCTCTATTAACCCTATCATATGCATTCTTCAGATCCATAAATGTCGCATACAAAGCCATCCGTTATCCTAAGTATTTCTCACAAACATTCTTTAAATCAAACACCTGATCCACACATGTACCAATTCTAAAACCACGCTGCTCCTTCACTCTATCAATCAGTACCCTCCCATACAATTTTTCAACTATACTCACCTTTATCCAATTTGCTTTTGTGCAATGCAGTCCGCCAATTCTCAGGCATCCCACCATGATCATTACACACACTGAATATCCTTACCAACCAATCACCAACAAAGTCTCCCCGTTTCTTAATAGATTCATCTGCAGTACCATCCATTCCCCATCTCCTTGCCGGATTTCATCTTCCGCAAGGCTTTTTCCACTTCTCTTCACCAGACCACTCTCCCTGACTCTCTCACTTCGCACACTACCCCGACCAAAATACCCCACATCTGCCACTCTATCATCAAACACCTTCAACAATCCTTCAAAATACTCACTCCATCTCCTCATTCCATCACTACCTGTAAGCACTTCCCTTTTGCCCCCTTCATCGTTGTTCCCATTTGTTTGTTCTCTTGTCTTTCGCACATTACTTACCTCCTTCCAATACATCTTTTTATACTCCCTAGCCTTTAATGATACTCTATCATCCCAAATCTCACTTCTGTCTTTCACCCCCTGCACCTTCCCCTTGACCTCCTACCGTTTTTTCTTGTACATATCCCAATCGTTTACACTCCTTTCTTGTAAGTACCGCCCAAACGCTTCTCTTTTCTCTTTCACTAGCACTTTTATTTCGTTATTCCACCACTCACTACCCTTTCTAATCTGCCCATCTTCTACCTTTCGCAGGCCACACGCATCTCTTGCACATGCCATCATTGTTTCCCTAAGTACATCTCATTCCTCACCCACTCCCCTCACTTCATTTGCTCTCACTTTTTGCCATTCTATATTTAACCTTTTATAGTACTACTTAAAACAAGTTTTTTCTCCAATCTCGCTTACTCTCTCCACTCTCTTCTCCCTGATATTGTCTCCTCTTTCTCGAAAACCTCTACAATTCTCTACCATCGCCTCCACAAGATAGTGATCAGGCATCTCACCAGCTGCCCCTCTCAGCACATTTACATCCAAAAGTCTCTTTTTTACACGCCTATCTATAAATAATGCCCATTGACCATATCTCCTACTCATATGCGTACACTTGCGTATATCTCTTTTTAAACCAGATATTCCCAATCACCTGACTTTTTCAGCACACAATTCTTCAAGGCCTTCACTATTTCCACTCATCAGATTGAATAACAAATGCACACCAGTTATGCCCCTAACTGCCACATTACTTACCTTTGCATTTTGATCACCCATCAGTAATACTCGGTCTCGTGCAACAAAACTCCTAACACACTCGCTTAGCTGCTCACAAAACACTTGCCTCTCATGATCTTTCTTCTCATGGCCAAGTTGCATAAGCACCAATGATCACCCTTCTTTCGCCATCCACTTTCATTTTACCCACATAGATCTAGAATTGACTTTTTACACTCTATCACACACTCCCACAATTCATGCTTCAGGAGTAGTGGCACTCCTTCCCTAGCTCTTGTCCTCTTACCAACCCCTGACTTTACTCCCAAGACGTTTTCAAACCATTTTTCACCTATACCCTTCAGCTTTGTTCCATTCAGGGACAGAACATGCCTCGTGGGCATGAAGAGTCTTGATATATGTTGAAAAGGTGTTTGTAATGCTGTGGACGGGAGAGTGTGACTCATGTCTGTCTTAGTTGTGCAGTATCTGATGGTGTATGCTTAGCTGGTTTAACACTGGGTTGTTAGGTCGAATGATTTATGCTTATCAGGTTATTTCAGCATGTGTGTGTTTGTTGTCTTATATGTGTTGACCTCACCAAGCGACCAGAGACTCCACGAGTTGCCACTCTTAATTCATTTCTATCGATCACTGTAAGTTAGCATATACCAAAGGATCATACCTTCGTATTTACGGCTATTACCGACGTGATCAATATTCGTGTACTGTGCTCTTGGGAATATGATTTGAGAGCATGGGAAAATTTCCTTCTTTCCGGGACTGCAGTCTAGCCAATGGTTTTGTCTTGCCCTCCTCTTCATGTACGAACTTCACCAAGTCTGAGAAATCGTGATGTAAAACTATGCTTTTCGTCGTGAAAATCACGAAGAATTTCTGATATGAGGAAGATCTAAGTGTACGTCGGAGTATGATTACTTCATTCGTATTTATTTTCCTGCATTGGTACATCAAGTGGTTGGCGTTGCGAATGTTATCGTTACTGTTGGGGATGTGAGGTTGAAGGTAGAGACAGGTTTGTTAATCTGTCTTCCTGAAGAACTAGTAGAAACTGAAGAACAATTGACATAATTGACGACGAGGGAATCTTGGATTTCCGGTCAGTTTTGATTTGACCCTAGTTAAGAGGTTATATGTATTTCATCGTTAGCTTTGAAAATTCTCAGTGTAGATTCAGGGAAAAAGAAGATAGAAAGAGAAATTTATGACAATGAGCCGTATGAAATAAATACTCTCTGCTTAATGGATGTAGATATATATATATGTATATATATTTTCCTGGTAATTAACTGATAATCAGCCTATGTCCATAATCATTGCAGGAGTCCGTTTAAGAATGCAGTAGTCTTTCTTGATGTAAGAAAATATTTCAGAAGACACAGACTCTCCGTTCGCTTCCCAGTCTTCCTTCAAGAAGATTGTTCCCGCTTTATCTCTTGCCATCTACGGCAGTCGAAAGCCTCTCTGCTCGGGCAGGGAGCTGTGAGACTGACAACACTCATAAACGTTGGTGTTCCTCACAGTTTGTGTGGTGAACTCAATATAACTGAGCGACGTCCCGTCAGGATATAGCATATTTTTCTTCTTCATGTCGAAGAAAATAATGCTATGATTTGTCTTTGGTCAAGACGTAGATAAAGAAGTAATCGATTACGCTTATTCATCAAAGTCAGAATTGATGCTTCGGTGATAAGTTGGAGAGCGCAGGCTCTGGCATGAGGTAACCCAAGGTAGAGACGGTTCCTTACCGTGATGTTCGGGCTTCCTGAGAGAGACCTGAAGTAATCCCTGGGAGGGTGTACAGGCTTGGACGTGCCCTGGGAACCTCCCACCTGGCCAGGATCACAGACGAAAGTGGAATAAAGAAGAGGTTTTTAGCTGTGTATGTGTGTCTCTGTGTCTGTGTGTGTTTGTCTGTGTGTGGTGGGTGAGACGGAGGCTAACTGCCTGTCTCATGCTTCAGGGTTGGACTATGACGCATGTGGCTCTGTGTTGACACAAGCGTTGTGTTATGTTTGTGCACTTATATATTACCAGAGATAAGAACGAGTGAATCAATAAAGATGATAGTATAACAAAATGATACAGAGATGAAGTAATAGCTATCTATATCCTTTTGGTCTTTATTCCCTCCGCCCCCGCGCTCTCTCTCTCTCTCTCTCTCTCTCTCTCTCTCTCTCTCTCTCTCTCTCTCTCTCTCTCTCTCTCTCTCTCTCTCTCTCTCTCTCTCTCTCTCAAGCAGGTAGGTACGTAGGTAGTAGCCACCGACCAGGGAGGCATAATAATACAGGTACTACCCGCCTGAGTGTCGGGAGAACTAGTGCTGGCTGTGTAGCGCACCAGAACTATGGCGACTGTCAAGTGTCATTCCTTAGACCAAGGTTGAGTTGTCTTTTCTCTCTAATTCACCCACACGTGGACTGCTAGATTTCTGTCCACAAACATACAGTCTCTTCATCTCACACATAGCTCTTGACAACGCGTAACCACAAGACTCGTTCTCCTTCACTATATTTTCCTGTGGTAAAACACCCCGTCCTTAGTCCTCGTGAGTGAGTATTTTGAAGGTTTGTGGAATATGTTTGATGATAGAGTGGCAGATGTAGGGTGTTTTGGTCAGGGTGGTATTTTTAAGCTTAGCATATACAAAAGAAAAAAAGAAAAAGCTACCAATGTATACTCATATATCCATTATCACTCAACATGACAGAGTTAAATTATCATCATTTCATTCTATGTTCCTTAGGCCATTACATATTTGCAGTCCAGAGTATATTGATGATGATTTTGGAAATATATATTCTATTGGACCCGAAATGTACATTTTATTGGACCCAAGTTAAAGTATCCTAGATCTTTTATTGATAAATCGCTTAACTTAGCACGGAAAACATTTTATAGAGTTAAACCCAAACCTCGCCTTTTAGTTCTCCCTGTTAGTAGTAATTTTACATTACTTCCCATGTTGCTTAAATCCTTAAATGCAAATGTTGTCTTCAGCAACAACAGTAGTAGAAAGAATATCTTAATCAGAAGCTCACCAGAAAGTTCTGGCGTTTATAGAGTACCATGTAACAATTTTATATTTCTTATGTTGGGCAGACTGGTAATGATCTTTCTGCTAGACTTAAGCAACATATATATTGTACAAGAACAGGATAAGAATCAGATGCCTTTTTTAATCATGTTAACTATCATGATCATTGTATTGACTGGAGTAATGCCGTCTCGGTTATCAACTCTAACTTCTATACTACGAGAAATATCATTGAATATTCTATTATAAGATACATAAAGAATTGTACCATTAATGTTAGTGAATGTCTGTACGAATTGGATATTTTTCTTTGTTGATCAAATTTGTAATCAGTTCCTTTCTTGTCCACGTAATGAATTTTATGATACGCATGTTGCCAGACTTGAACGCACCCGACCTCCATTCGGGTAGTCACTTGTTCACCAAATGGCGTCTTAACAACGTCTCTTCCTTGGATATCAACTGACTGTTATATTTCTTTCTTGTATCTCCCGTAATGATGTGATCGTTGCACGAGGGTGCACTTGGGAACTTGTCGTGTTTCATTTCCCCGTGGATTAGAAGAAATATATATATGTATATGCTGATAATCACGAGGAAAATAAGCAATAGGTTCCCAAGTGCACTTTCGTTTAATGATCACATCGTCAAGGGATATACATGAATGGGATAGAAGACGTAGACAAGTCAATTGATATACAAGGAAGAGACGTAGCTGGGGCGCCTTTGGTAAACGTTTACCAATGGCGTCTTAGCCACGTCTCCTCCTTGTATCAACTGTCTTTTCTACGTCTTCTATCTCATTCTTGCATCTCCCTTGACGGTGTGATCGTTAAACGAAAGTATACTTGGGAACTTATCGTTTATCCTTTTCCCGTGGATTAGAAGGAATATATATATATATATATATATATATATATATATATATATATATATATATATATATATATATACACTCCATCTTTCCACCTCCAATTTGGTCTCCCTCTTCTCCTCGTTCCCTCCACCTCCGACACATATATCCTCTTGGTCAATCTTTCCTCACTCATTCTCTCCATGTGCCCAAACCATTTCAAAACACCCTCTTCTGCTCTCTCAACCACGCTCTTTTTATTTCCACACATCTCTCTTACCCTTACGTTACTTACTCGATCAAACCACCTCACACCACACATTTTCCTCAAACATCTCATTTCCAGCACATCCATCCTCCTGCGCACATCTCTATCCATAGCCCACGCCTCGCAACCATACAACATTGTTGGAACCACTATTCCTTCAAACATACCCATTTTTGCTTTCCGAGATAATGTTCTCGACTTCCACACATTTTTCAAGGCTCCCAAAATTTTCGCCCCCTCCCCCACCCTATGATCCACTTCCGCTTCCATGGTTCCATCCGCTGACAGATCCACTCCCAGATATCTAAAACACTTCACTTCCTCCAGTTTTTCTCCATTCAAACTCACCTCCCAATTGACTTGACCCTCAACCCTACTGTACCTAATAACCTTGCTCTTATTCACATTTACTTTTAACTTTCTTCTTCCACACACTTTACCAAACTCAGTCACCAGCTTCTGCAGTTTCTCACATGAATCAGCCACCAGCGCTGTATCATCAGCGAACAACAACTGACTCACTTCCCAAGCTCTCTCATCCCCAACAGACTTCATACTTGCCCCTCTTTCCAGGACTCTTGCATTTACCTCCCTAACAACCCCATCCATAAACAAATTAAACAACCATGGAGACATCACACACCCCTGCCGCAAACCTACATTCACTGAGAACCAATCACTTTCCTCTCTTCCTACACGTACACATGCCTTACATCCTCGATAAAAACTTTTCACTGCTTCTAACAACTTGCCTCCCACACCATATATTCTTAATACCTTCCACAGAGCATCTCTATCAACTCTATCATATGCCTTCTCCAGATCCATAAATGCTACATACAAATCCATTTGCTTTTCTAAGTATTTCTCACATACATTCTTCAAAGCAAACACCTGATCCACACATCCTCTACCACTTCTGAAACCGCACTGCTCTTCCCCAATCTGATGCTCTGTACATGCCTTCACCCTCTCAATCAATACCCTCCCATATAATTTACCAGGAATACTCAACAAACTTATACCTCTGTAATTTGAGCACTCACTCTTATCCCCTTTGCCTTTGTACAATGGCACTATGCACGCATTCCGCCAATCCTCAGGCACCTCACCATGAGTCATACATACATTAAATAACCTTACCAACCAGTCAACAATACAGTCACCCCCTTTTTTAATAAATTCCACTGCAATACCATCCAAACCTGCTGCCTTGCCGGCTTTCATCTTCCGCAAAGCTTTTACTACCTCTTCTCTGTTTACCAAATCATTTTCCCTAACCCTCTCACTTTGCACACCACCTCGACCAAAACACCCTATATCTGCCACTCTGTCATCAGACACATTCAACAAACCTTCAAAATACTCATTCCATCTCCTTCTCACATCACCGCTACTTGTTATCACCTCCCCATTTACGCCCTTCACTGAAGTTCCCATTTGCTCCCTTGTCTTACGCACCCTATTTACCTCCTTCCAGAACATCTTTTTATTCTCCCTAAAATTTACTGATAGTCTCTCACCCCAACTCTCATTTGCCCTTTCTTTCACCTCTTGCACCTTTCTCTTGACCTCCTGTCTCTTTCTTTTATACTTCTCCCACTCAATTGCATTTTTTCCCTGCAAAAATCGTCCAAATGCCTCTCTCTTCTCTTTCACTAATACTCTTACTTCTTCATCCCACCACTCACTACTATATATATATATATATATATATATATATATATATATATATATATATATTCAGAAGGAGAGTATAGAGAATTCAGATAATTGAAATCAGGAAGGAGGACATTGCCATTTTGATTTTAATATTGGCACATCGACAGACTACTCTGTTATATGCTAGACCTTCCTATCAGTGATGGATGCCTTATGTGCTAAGGACGACCAGCCACAAGGGAGCAAGGACGTCTAGACAGTTTGGTCCAGCCAGTGGCGAGCGAGAACCTCGACACAAGCATACTCACTCGCCAACGAGCGAGTGAGTAACTTTCCACTGAGAGCCGCCGCGTGCCTTTCCTATGGGAGAGACTCGATCATCAGTGAATGAGTACGTCTCCTCTGGAAATCCTCAACAGCCAACGAGTGAGGGCGTTTGCACTGGTAGGCCCCGGCCACCAGCAAGCGGGAATATTTCCACGGGGACGTTCAGTTACCAGCGAGCCAATTAATTTCTGCCGTGAGGCGTGGCCTCCAGCGATTGCGTAACAGTTCCAGTGGGAGGCTCATGTACCATCAGACGCGTACATATCCAGAGAAATCCTAGGGT
The DNA here is from genome assembly GCF_036320965.1 of Panulirus ornatus. Classification (NCBI taxonomy): domain Eukaryota; kingdom Metazoa; phylum Arthropoda; class Malacostraca; order Decapoda; family Palinuridae; genus Panulirus; species Panulirus ornatus. The sequence continues at coordinate 52,557,483 of NC_092227.1, read as the reverse complement.
GTCAGTGATCAGGGACTTCGCTACCGAGTGGTTCGGCTAACTGGAAGGGACAGCAAGATCGTGGTATATGTGAGTCATGTATTTTCGTTGGGTGCTCAGAGGACAGGGTGAATGCCCATGGCGGAGACAATAGACGATGGGAGGTTGTTTGTGGTATGTATATTAGGGCAGTCCAGCGCGGCTGCCACGGGATGGCTGGCTGTAACAGGCGCAGTCTGTGTGTTATAGATGCCATCACTGCCACTTCCTCTCATAACAGGATATTGTTTCCATCAATCATCACTTATTGTCACTGGATGAAAGTAAATATCGTTACTTCTGCACCAGTGGGAAATGCGAACCTTAAGTCAGAAATGAACACATAAGGCCCACAGTCCCTTCCATTGAAACTTTGTATAGTAAAAAGAATGTGTATAAGAATTGCTTATGTTTGCACAGTCACAGACATATCAATTGGCACAACACAAAAAATAGACATATGAACTCATATAGAAGTAAATGAATGTTTTATGCGTGATCTTTCTAATTACCTTATCATAATTACCTCCTTGTACAGGACTGTGGGGAGGAGGGCTCTGCTCTCGTGGCGCCTCATCTTTTCAATTTCTTCTGCTGCCACAAGACTTTTTAAACTTAAGCTTACTATCAGCATTTACAGTGTCATCACGTGTTTTATTCCATTTTTATAGTACTCTGTAGCCATAATTGTACGACTTGGCATCTTTTCTTTCAAGTTTCTTGCTCAGTTTCTTGTTTCTTTGCATCTTTGGAATAACTTTTCTCTGCTCACATCACCATGCTGGTTCTAGAACTTCTAAATCGTGATCGAGTAACCCCTTCCTTGCCCGATTTTCTCCGTGTTGACCAAGTTTGTGGTCTTTAACCTCAAAATGTATCTCTGCTCTTATTCAATACATCTTTATTGCTCTCCTCTAGACCTTCTCCTAATTCTCTCATGGCCATACATACACAATGATTTCTTTGCTGAGCATATCCTAATTCACATACTTAATTGAGGCTACAACCTTTGCCAGAAGACGGGTTTCGTCCTTTGCATATGTCCTCAGTTGTAGCTCTGGCGACAGATGGGGCACAGTGTCGAATTCCAAGTTCCTTTCACACACCAAGGCCTCTAGCTTAGTTCCTGCTAGATCGTGTGAGCATCAAAACCTTCCTTTACTGTATCCCATCCTCACTACTACACATTTCCCCGGGCTGAATCTCGTCAGCCTCGTATCAGACCAACGCTGGAGTTCATCTACGTCCCGTTGGAAGTTGATGCAGTTCTCATCACACTTTGCTTCCCTCATGACTCTGACATCATCAACAAATCATGTGTGTGCTTGCGTGCATGCGTGTGTGTGTGTGTGTGTGTGTGTGTGTGTGTGTGTGTGTGTGTGTGTTGTGTGTGTGTTTGTGTGTGTGTGTGTGTGTTGTGTGTGTGTTTGTGTGTGTGTGTGTGTGTTGTGTGTGTGTTTGTGTGTGTGTGTGTGTGTGATTATGTATTACAGTGAGAAAGTTTTGTACTCGTATTGCCCCATCTTTTAAGCATGTATATGTGTACTATATCGTTACTTCCATGTATGTATATAAATACACACACACACACACACACACACACACACACACACACACACACACACACACACACACACAGCAACCTGAGCTAGGTACCCATTTATCGACGCGCCGAGGAGCGGATAAACACCTTGGTTGGGTATGTGCCTGCAGTCGCGCCCAGGATTCGAACCCATACGGGCATATTACTGGCCGGAGCATTGCTGTCTCATGGTCAGCAACGCTAACCACAACGACACATTAACTTATGTGCATATATGTGTACGTACATAATTACTATATGTGATTACTATTCGTGTGTTATGGGGAGATATTTTGCACACATGTTGCCCCGTCCCTTTGCTCCTGTGTACGAAGGGAACCACTAGGTTCACGTATTGAGGGGGTCACTCTGGCCACTCCCCGAGAACTCACCAGCGTCATTCACTCAGTGGGGATTACCAGGGCAACTCCCTGTTAGGGTTCCCTGAGTCACTCACTAAGGGGTATCACCAGGACAACTCACTGAGGAGGTCTCTCGAGTCACTCATATTATAATCATTTTGTCAAAACCTTTTACTCATGAAGTTGTGAGGCTACGTCTTCACCTCTCTTGTGCTCTTTACTCACGAATTTACTCACGAAGTTGTGAGGGTACGTCTTTACCTCTCTCGTGCCGCTTATCCTCGTACCCTCCCTGGAGTCTTTCCTTGCGATCCGTCCTGATCAGTTTATCTATTTCAAGGCGTCTAAATTTACGCAGTTGACGGTTGTACTCCAAGCTTTCTTTATACCATTTTCTTGGCTGGTCTCCGTGTTTGCCTTCCAGTGTAGGTCGCTATAGATCTTTGTAAGGCTGCAATGGTCATTCATTCTGGTAACATAGCTAGTCCGAAGAAGCTGCTGAGCTTATATGTGTACAGCATTGATGCAGACTCTGTTGTCTCTATCATGACCTCCATGTTGTTCATTTCGTTCTTCTGGTTGATTTTCATTAGCGGGTCACACATGTGGAATGTTCTTGCAGTCTTTAGAGTCTGATGTACAGAGTCGAGACCTAATAGCCTTACGGCTACACGATCTCAACTGTCAGCCTGATTGTGAGATGGACTGCTAATTACCATTACGGGGTCCGCCTTGTGATTGCTTATTTTATCTATATTCTGGTAATAATCAGTTGAATCAACCCAGGAAACAGTGTTCTCTAGGTGGTTGAAATGGTCCAAGTTCTTCAGCTGCGATCCACTTGTAGAGGCTGAGAGGCTTGTGAAGTTGGAGGTTAAAGACGCTTGAAGCATCAACTCTTTCGTAAACCAGATGATCCGTGCGGCTTCGTAAGCATCGCTGGATGTCATCCTCAACACCACGCAGGAATTTTTTTATCGTTGTTTTTGAGTACTTTGTTCGTGGCATAAGGGACCCGATGTCAGGACACAGCTTTCTGTCTCTCCCTAATACACACTTGGGAAAAGCGTTTAATCTGAATTGCAGCTGTTTGTAAGAGCCGATCGTGGGCAGCATTTCCAAAAGTCAATTCTTTTTCACAGAATTGAATGCCTTTGTGAGATCTACAAATCTATACTCTATAAACTTCCTTTATATGTGTCTTGGTGCAACGATCATGTCCACTGACATTCGACCACGACGTAATCGACAATGGGATCCAGGAAAACTGCTCTAAGACTGTGGTGGTAAGGCAGCTCAACATGGCCCAAGCAAGTGTTTTTTCCGTCAGTGGAAATACGACATATATTCCACAATAGTTCTTGGTATCTGCCTTGCTTCCTATAGTTTTGACGAACCTCTTTCAGGCTTTTGAGTCATTTCAATTTGCCTCAGGAGATGTACGTCATACTTGTACTCCATTGTCTGTTTTAGCGAGGTAGCTCCAGGAACGGGCGAAAAAAGGCCACATTCTCTGACATCTTATTCTTGAGCTTTACGTGCAGTGCACAGGCCCCTTTCCCCATGGTTTTCCCCCAACCGCTTCACATTCCCTGGTTCAGTCCACTGACAGCACGAAGACCCCTTAATACCACATCGTTCCAGTTCACTCTATCCTGCGCATCCTCCGGCATGTTCAGAATCGATCATTCATTTCTGACAAAACATATTCTCTCCTCACTCATCCTCATCTTATGCTCAAACGATTTCAACACACCCTCTTCAAGTCTCTCAAACACATTCATCCTGTTACCACACTATTTCTATTTTTTCCTCTTTAGTATTTACTCAATCAAACTGCCTCGCACTGCATATTGTGCTCAGACACACACACACACACACACACACACACACACACATGTATATATATATATATATATATATATATATATATATATATATATATATATATATATGTATATATATATATATATACTTCATCGCTGTTTCCCTTGTTAGCGAGGTAGCGCCAGGAAACACGAAGAAATCGCCACATCCTCACACATCCATTACCAAGCTGTTATGTGTAATTACCAAAACCACGCTCCCTGTCCACGACCAAGCCTCACAGACTTTTCTAATGTTTCCCTCGGACGCTTCATATGCCCTGGCTCAGTCTATTGACAGCATGTCGACCCCATTATACCACTTTGTTCCAATTCACTTTATCCCGTGCACACCTTTCAACACCTGCATGTTCAGGCCCCAGTCACTTAAATTCTTTTTCACTCAATCCTTCCATCTTCAATTTAGTCTCCTCGTTTTCCTTGTTCCCTCCACTTCTGACATATATATCCCCTTTGTCAACCTTTTCTCATATATTCTCTCCAAATATCCAAACCATTTCAACACACCCTGCATAGCTCTCTCAGCCACACTTATTTATTACCACGCATCTCTCTTACCCTTTCATTACTCAATCAAACCACCTCACATCAAGTATTGTCCTCAAACATTTCATTTTCAACACATCCACCCTCCTCCGCGCAGCCTTATCTATCACCCACGCCACGCACCCTTATGATATTGCTTTGACTACTATTCCATCAAATTTACCCATTTTTGCCTTATCAGATAAAGTTTTCTCTTTCCACTTGTTCTTCATCGCTCCCAGAACCTTCGCTCCCTCCCCATCCTATTACAAACTTCCGCTTTCATGGTTTCATTCCCTGCCATGTCCATTTCCAGATATCTAAAACACTTCATTTCCTCCAATTTTTCGCCATTCAAACTCACATCCCAACTAACTTGTCCTTCAAATTAGCTGAACCTAATATCATTGATTTTTTTACATTCTCTCTCAACTTTCTCCTTTCACATACTATAACAAACCCATACACCTACTTCGGCAGTTTCTCACTCGAATCTGCCACCAGTACCGTATCATCATCAGCAAACAACAATTGACTCACTTCCAAGGCCCTCTCGTCTCCCACAGACTATATATATATATATATATATATATATATATATATATATATATATATATATATATATATATGTGTGTGTATGTCATGTACATACTCGCTGTTTCCCGCGTCAGCGAGGTAGCGCCAGGAAGCAGACGAAGAATGGCCCATCCACTAATATACACATAAATATATATACATAAACACCACTACATAAATACACATATATATATTCATACTTGCTTGCCAACATCCATTCCTGTGGAGCAGGGTAGCGACAGGAATATATATGTATATATGAACAAAATGCATATCAACGCGCACTTTCATAGAACGTACAAACCTCCAACAGACAGGATCGAACCCGAGACCCCTGCGCAACAGGCCTAGCCTAGCGGTAGCGCTCCTGCCTGTTTCGCACGGGTCCTGGGTTCGATCCTGGCTGTTGGAGGTTTGTATGATATATATATATATATATATATATATATATATATATATATATATATATTATATATATGTATGTATGTATATATATTGAGAGGGTGAAGGCATGTACAGGGTATATGATTGGGGAAGAACAGTGTGGTTTCAGAAGTGGTTGAGGATGTGTGGATCAGGTGTTTGCTTTGAAGAATGTATGTGAGAAATACTTAGAAAAGGAAATGGATTTGTATTTAGCATTTTTGGATCTGGATAAGGCATATGATAGAGTTGATAGAGATGCTCTGTGGAGCATGTGTACGAGTAGGAAGAGAGGAAAGTGATTGGTTCTCAGTGAATGTTGGTTTGCGGCAGGGGTGCGTGATGTCTCCATAATTGTTTAATTTGTTTATGGATAGGGTTGTTAGGGAGGTGAATGCAAGAGTTTTGGAAAGAGGGGCAAGTATGCAGTCTGTTGTGGATGAGAGAGCTTGGAAGTGAGTTGTTGTTCGCTGATGATACAGCGCTGGTGGATGATTCGGGTGAGAAACTGCAGAAGCTGGTGACTGAGTTTGGTAAAGTGTGTGAAAGAAGAAAGCTGAGAGTAAATGTGAATAAGAGCAAGGTTATTAGGTACAGTAGGGTTAAGGGTCAAGTCAATTGGGAGGTAAGTTTGAATGGAGAAAACTGGAGGAAGTGAACTGTTTTAGATATCTTGGAGTGGATTTGGCAGCAGATGGAAACCATGGACGCGGAAGTGAATCATAGGGTGGGGGAGGGGGCGAAAGTTCTAGGAGTGCTGAAGAATGTGTGAAAGTCGAGAACGTTATTTTGGAAAGCAAAAATAGGTATGTTTGAAAGAAAAGTGGTTCCAACAATGTTATATGGTTGCGAGGCGTGGGCTATAGGTAGAGTTGTGCGGAGGAGGGTGGATGTGCTTGAAATGAGATGTTTGAGGACAATATGTGGTGTGAGGTGGTTTGATCGGGTAGGTAATGAAAGGGTAAGAGAGATGTGTGGTAACAAAACGAGTGTGGTTGAGAGAGCAGAAGAGGGTGTTTTGAAATAGTTTGGTCACATGGAGAAAATTAGTGAGAAAAGATTGACCAAGAGGATATATGTGTCAGAGGTGGAGTGAACGAAGAGAAGTGGGAGACCAAATTGGAGGTGGAAAGATGGAGTGATAAATATTTTGAGTGATCGGGGCTTTAACATGCAGGAGGGTGAAAGGCGTGCAAGGAATATAGTAAATTTGAACGATGTGGTATACCGGGGTCGACGTGCTGTCAGTGGATTGAACCAGGGCAGGTTAAGCGTCTGGGGTAAACCATTGAAAGTTTTGTGGGGCCTGGATGTGGAAAGGGAGCTGTGGTTTCGGTGCATTATACATGACAGCTAGAGACTGAGTGTGAACGAGTGTGGCCTTTGTTGTCTTTGATATGATAAAGTTGATAGAGATGCTTTGTGGAAAGGTATTAAGAGTATATGGTGTGGGAGATAAGTTGCTAGAAGCATTATGTAAGGCATGTGCACGAGTAGGAAAAGAGGAAAGTGATAGATTCCTAGTGAATGTCGGTTTGCGGCAGGGATGCATGATGTCTCCTTGGTTCTTTGATTTGTTTACGGATGGTGTTGTTAGGGAGGTGAATGCAAGAGTTTTGGAGAGAGGGGCAGGTATGCAGTCTATTGTGGATGAGAGGGCCTGGGAAGTGTCAGTTGTTGTTCGCTGATGATATATATATATATATATATATATATATATATATATATATATATATATATATATATATATATATATATATATATTTTATTCTATTTATCATAATTTGTCGCTCTCTCCCGCGTTAGCGAGGTCGTGCAAGGGACAGACGAAAGAATGGCACAACGCTCCCACATACACATATATATACCTACATGTCCACACATGCACGTATACATACCTATACATCTCAACGTATACATATATATACACACACAGACATGTACATATATACACATGTACATAATTCATATTGTCTGCCCTTATTCATTCCTGTCGCCACCCCGGCCACACATGACAACCCCCTTCCCCCGCATGTGCGCGAGGCAGCGCTAGGAAAAGACAACAAAGGCAACATTCGTTCACACTCAGTCTCTAGCTATCATGTAATAATGCACCGAAACCACAGCTCCCTTTCCACATCAAGGCCCCACACAACTTTCCATGGTTTACCCCAGACGCTTCACATACCCTGGTTCAATCCATTGACAGCAAGTCGACCCCGGTATACCACATCGTTCCAATTCACCCTATTCCTTGCACGCCTTTCACCCTCCTGCATGTTCAGGCCTCGATCACTGAAAATTGTTTTTACTCCATCTTTCCACCTCCAATTTGGCCTCTCACTTCTCCTCGTTCCCTCCACCTCTTACACATATATCCTCCTGGTCAATCTTTCCTTACACATTCTCTCCATGTGAACAAACCGTTCAAAACACCCTCTTCTGCTCTCTCAACCACACTCTTTTTATTACCACACATCCCTTTTACTCTACTATTACTCACTCGATCAAACCACCTCACACCAGATATTGTCCTCAAACATCTCATTTCCAGCACATCCACCCTCCTCTGCAAAACTCTATCTATAGGCCACGCCTCGCAACCATATAACATTGTTGGAACCACTATTCCTTTAAACATACCCATTTTTGCTTTCCGAGATAATGTTCTCGACTTTCACGCATTCTTCAACACTCCCAGAACTTTTGCCCCCTCCCCCACCCTATGATTCACTTCCGCTTCCATGGTTCCATCTGCTGCCAAATCCACTCTAAGATATCTAAAACAATTTACTTCCTCCATTTTTCTCCATTTAAACTTACCTCCCAGTTGACTTGTCCTCAACCCTACTGTACCTAATAACCTTGCTCTTATTCACATTTACTCTCAGCTTTCTTCTTTCACACTTTACGAAGCTCAGTCACCAGCTTCTGCAGTTTCTCACACGAATCAGCCACCAGCACTGTATCATCAGCGAACAACAATTGACTCACTTCCCAAGCTCTCTAATGCACAACAGACTGCATACTTGCCCCTCTTTCCAAAACTCTTGCATTCATCTCCCTAACAACTCCATCCGTAAACAAATTAAACAACCATGGAGACATCACACACCCCTGCCGCAAACCAACATTCAATGACACTGCTTCATGCAACTTGCCTCCCACACCATATATTCTTAATACCTTCCACAGAGCATCTCTATCAACTCTATCATATGCCTTCTCCAGATCCATAAATGCTACATACAAATCCATTTGCTTTTCTAAGTATTTCTCACATACATTCTTCAAAGAAAACACCTGATCCACACATCCTCTACCACTTCTGAAACCACACTGCTCTTCCCCAGTCTGATACTCTGTACATGCCTTCACCCTCTCAATCAATACCCTCCCATATAACTTCCCAGGAATGCTCAACAAACTTATACCTCTGTAATTTGAGCGCTCACTTTTATCCCCTTTGCCTTTGTACAATGGCACTATGCAAGCATTTCGCCAATCCTCAGGCACTTTACCATGAGTCATACACACATTAAATAGCCTTACTAACCAGTCAACAATAGTCACCCCCTTTTTTAATAAATTCCACTGCAATACCATCCAAACCCGATGCCATGCCGCTTTCATCTTCCGCAAAGTTTTAACTGCCTCTTCTCTGTTTACCAAATCATTCTCCCTAACCCTCTCACTTTGCACACCACCTCGACCAAAACACCCTATATCTGCCACTCTATCATCAAACACATTCAACCTATACACGTATACACGCACATATACAGACATGGTGGAAAGGAGCACATATTTATTGCTTCAGCAAGGTAGCGCTAGGAAACAGCCAAAAAAAAAAAAGACACAAAAAGCCCCCATTCGTTCACATACACGTGTGAATATGTGTTTGTGTATGTATGTGTGTGTGTGTGTGTGTTGTGTGTGTGTGTGTGTGTGTGTGTGTGTGTGTGTGTGTGTGTGTGTGTGTGTGTGTGTGTGTGTGCATGATATTTGACTCATGTCTTTACATATATATGTCCTGCAAGCATATTAATATATTTTTACCCTCATCATAATTTTTCCCAGGGATGAACCTGCCTGATGGTATACAGC
>NC_092227.1:52540504-52543004 GCF_036320965.1 Panulirus ornatus | reverse complement strand
TAGAAATTTTCCAAATTTTAAGGTGCAGGGAAAGAAAAACTTATCAAAACGGCCCACTCTTGAGTTGCCAACGGCCGCACAGTAATCACGTGACGCAACAGCTTGCTGAGTATTACATGGTTTACCTAATGATGGGGAAACACAATCAGACAGATCTCGCGAGCAAAAACCTAAATCAATACCTATGCTAGAGGGAAAGTTAACCAACACATCGACGTAAAGGCAAGTCAGTCAAGTTTTGAAGTTAGCCTGGGAGAGTTCATACGTCGACCACTTTCAGCTCAACTGTGTCAAGTATGAATGCAGAGCTGGAACCACCCAGACGTGAGAGCAATACTCCATACAAGAACGAATCAATCCCTTGTATAAAAGGAGCAACTGTTCGAAAGAAAAGAAATTTCGACATCTAAACAGGACTGCCAGTGTCTTAGAGGCAGACCTAGCTATTTCTGCAATGTGAAGGTTTCCAAGAAAGAGTGGATGTTACGGTAATATCAAGCTTGTTCACTGAGTTAAGAGGTAGAATTACAGATCCGTCAGAGGAGTGAAGAAAGTTGTCAGGAATTTTTGATAGATAGATGAGCAGAAACTGAGTCTTGGAAGCATTGAACTTAACCAGGTTCTGTCTACCCCACTGAGATACCCTGTTCAAGTTGGAGACGATAGTGCACATCGAGTGAGAGAAGAAGGAGCAGATTTGAAAAATGTCGAGGAATGCAGTGTTAAGTCGTCAGCATTGGACTGCATTTGGTTATTTGCTGAAGAAAGGAAATCATGGACAAAAAGGAAAAAAAATGTTAGGAGGCAGGACAGAACAATAAAGGACACCGTTGCTAATGTGGAAAAGGGAGAGAGGCTGATCCATCAAATCACTTAGATAGATCGGTCATATATGAAGCTAGATATGAAGGAGCAAAGTGAGGAAGGGAAACCAAAAGAGTGCAGTCATAGTGATAAAACCCCGATGCCACACCCTATCTAAAGCTTTGGATATGTCAAGGGCAACTACATAGGCTTCCCCAAAATCTTTCAGGGATGATGGCCAGACATTAGTAAGATAGAAAAGAATATCAACAGTGGATCTCTCTTTAGGGAAGCCGTACCGGTGACCAGAGAGAAGACTGTGAGATTCAAGGTATCTGAGGATATAGGAGTTGAGGAAGGACTCAAAGACTTGGGAAATAGTAGATGTCAAAGCAACGGGACTCTACTTAGAGAGGTTAAAACGGTCACCCTTCCTAGGGAGAAAAGGAAAGTTCGGTTCTGAAAGAGAAAAGTAACAGACGAGCAAGCACAGGTGCAAGTTTCAAAGACACACTTTCAGTTCATGAGGATGCATGCCATCAGAACCATAAGCCTTGCTTTTGTCCAGAGAGGGAAGCGCTTTCCGGACAGTTCGAAAAGAGATTACAGTGAGGGACATAATATAAGGAAGAGGAGCATCAGGGGGTGAAGGAATGTTAGAGTCATCCAAGGTAGAGTAAAAGAAACGAGAACCAGTGTTGCTTTCTCTGCGGGAGTGACAGCTGTAGTAACGTCAGATCGGAAAAATAAAGGAAAAGGAGAACAGCAGAAGTTGTTAGCGATGCAATAGCTTAAGACCAGAAAGATAACGTCCTTGCCATGATTACGGGTAGTGACAGATGATGAACGAGAGTCGGAGGAAGGAGAGTTTCTCAAAGCTCGATGTGCCTGATCCCTCGCCTGAATTGCCTCAGGACAGGAACGGTTTAACTATGGACTGGATGAAGTGGTCATCTTAGAGGAAGAGATAAATGCTTACAACCCACAACAGTAGCTTCTGCTATGGTTTATTTTTCATTCAAAGTAACTGGAAAGCGGGAGTTGGATTCGTGTCTACCTGCGATTAATAATGCAATTGAAGAGATTTCTGGAGATGCAGACACTGTTCTTGGTGAGCCACTGTTCCAGTTGTGTAATGTAGTGCTGCTGAATGTTTGTTGTTGCTTCTGTGGTGTTAGAGACTTGTGATTGTGAGGTTGTCTGCATATGACGGCACCAGCATGTTCTGATTTGCTAGAGGTGATGGAGAGCTGTACCGGAATAGATTGAAGAGGGTTGGAAAGAGAACTGTTCCTTGGGAATTCCATTGTGGAGTTCAAGAGTTTTCAAGGCAAAGCCATTATGAGTGCTTCTGGCATGGTAGCCAACAGTGGACGTGGCCTACCACTTTTTGTCATGGCTGTGGAAACTGGTGTCAAAAATCCTTTGTGTAAGGATACGTCGGGGGACATTGTCATGTGTTTTTTTTTATGTCTATTGCCAAAGTTTGTGAGGGACGAAGGATGTGGATGGTTGAGGCGATCCAGGATGTTTTGTAGTGAGGTGGTAGAGCAGATGAGTCTGAAGCCATGCTTTTGTAGGTGTGAGTGGGATATTTAGCTAAATTCTGTTGTGAATCAAGTTTTCACAAAGTTCGAATACTGAAGACAGGTGATATATGTTTGTAGGGGGAAGGAAAGTTGGATGGTTTGAAGGG
>NC_092227.1:52513004-52535504 GCF_036320965.1 Panulirus ornatus | reverse complement strand
CAATGATGATATTTTGTTTATATCTTAAGTTAGACGTACAATAAATAGATACTTTTAAGTATAGAATTTTATTGCACTCATATTACTTGAAAAAAAAAAAGGCCATTGGTGTTCTTTCCTGTAGGAGAGAGTGCAAGTCGTTGTCTTATACTGATGGATCAATATTGACTCACAGTATCTAGTTGGGAAATTTCTTCACTGCAATCGACCCGACACTAAATCGATTTAGAGTGCTCCCGGTACACGAAACCGTAAAATTCAAACTGTAAATGATTTAAACGTAAACACAGATAAAGGATATATAGTTATTCACAGGAAGTCCATATGATTTCCTTTCTGTGTTACCCCGACAACTGTGGAAATATTCAAGCAGAGTTGGGAATTTCCGGGTATTGTGTAGCCTTTTCCCTTTGTCCCTGCGGACCACAGCCCACACCAAGTCCAAATATCATGTGTGTGTGTGTGTGTGTGTTGTCGGTCTGTCTGTCTGTCTGTGTGCATGTAACATAATCCTGAGTGATCCTGGTCAGTTCTTCCGTTACATTGTGGCGTCTATATGTATTGAAAGCTAATTCACTGAATATAATCGAACATCATTACGATATATCTATGGGTGTCAAGGATTCGAACCGGGTACCACTGCGTGGCAAGCCGGTGCGCTAACTGGTTCTACCGCCTGCCATGCGGGAGGACCAAGTTCGCATGGTTATAAAGATACATAATCGAACATGTAGATACAGTAGGATGATACAGACTTGCACTGCTTCTCAGGCAGGATTCCACGATCATCCTTTAGTTTGGTTCGCAAAGCTTTGTCATACGAGGAAAAGATATGGAAGCCCATTAATTCATAGTTCATAAATGAAGCGCTTTTGACCTTAGTTTGGCTGATGGTTGCCACAAAATTTCTTATGAACCGATGAGGGAGAGGGGGGAAAAGTATTGCATGTTGCTTAAAAATTCCACAACCTTCAAAAGGTTGAGAAAAAAATCAAGATTAAGTTGGATATTTTGGGAGTTTCTGGACTTTTTGTTAGCAGCTGTAGCTGTTCACTGGTGACTACGTTTAGAAAAGTGTGTGAAAGTTGAGAGTAAATGTGAATAAGAGCAAGGTTACTAGATTCAGTAAGGTTGAGGGACAAGTTAATTGGGATGTAAGTTTGAATGGAGAAAAACTGGAGGAAGTGAAGTGTTTTAGATATCTGGGAGTGGATTTAGCAGCGGATGGAACCATGGAAGCGGAAGTGAGTCACAGGGTGGGGGAGGGGGCGATGGTGCTGAGAGCCATGAAGAATGTGTGGAAGGAGAGAACGTTATCTCGGAGAGCAAAAATGGGTATGTTTGAAGGAATAGTAGTTCCAACAATGTTATATGGTTGTGAGGCGTGGGCTATAGATAGGGTTGTACGATGGAGGGTGGACGTGTTGGAAATGAAATGTTTGAGGACAATATATGGTGTGAGGTGGTTTGATCGTGTAAGTAATGTAAGGGTACGAGAGATGTGTGGAAATAAAGAGTATGGTTGAGAGAGCAGAAGAGGGTGTATTGAAATGGTTTGGTCACATGGAGAGAATGAGTGAGGAAAGATTGACAAAGAGTTAATATGTGTCAGATGTGGAGGGAAGAAGGAGAAGCGAGAGACCAAATTGGAGATGGGAGGATGGAGTGAAAAAGATTTTGAGCGATCGGGGCCTGAACATGCAGTAGGGTGAAAGGCGTGCAAGGAATAGAGTGAATTGGATCGATGTGGTATACCGGGGTCGACGTGCTGTCAATGGATTGAATCAGGGCATGTGAAGCGTCTGGGGTAAACCATGGAAAGTTCTGTGGGGCCTGGATGTGGAAAGGGAGCTGTGGTTGCGGGCATTATTGCATGACAGCTAGAGACTGAGTGTGAATGAATGGGGCCTTTGTTGTCTTTTCCTAGCGCTACCTCGCACACATGAGGGGGGAGGGGGATGTTATTCCATGTGTGTCGAGGTGGCGATGGGAATGAATAAAGGCAGACAGTGTGAATTGTGTGCATGGGTATATATGTATGTGTCTGTGTGTGTATATATATGTGTACATTGAGATGTATGGGTATGTATATTTGCGTGTGTGGACGTGTATGTATATACATGTGTAGGGGGGTGGGTTGGGCCATTTCTTTCGTCTGTTTCCTTGCGCTACCTCACAAACGCGGGAGACAGCGACAAAGCAAAATAAATATAAATGAAATAATATATATATATATATATATATATATATATATATATATATATATATATATATATATATACAGAGAGAGAGAGAGAGAGAGAGAGAGAGAGAGAGAGAGAGAGAGAGAGAGAGAGAGGACATTTATGATAATAATAAGGATAGCAGTAGTAACAATAATGATAATGATGATAATCATGATAATTATAAATATAATCCTGATAACTATGGTGATGATGGTAACTACTTTATTGAATCAAATGCAAAGGCCGAAATCGTGTATAGTTGATACACAAAGTTAAAACTAGGGCCGTATAAAGGGACATGGGCTAAATAGACTTTCTTTGAAGAATTTCTGGTGTAACAGTCTACTGATTACTGATGATGTTTTCGTGCTCAAATGGGCTCGAAGTTCTTGTGGTACTTAGGTGCATTTCGGTGACAAAGAATTCCAGGAGGCTGCAGCGACGAGAACCATAGAATAGAGTCTCCTCAATTTGTTGCCTTATCTTGAAATGGTGATTAGAGAGACTGAGAAGGATCTTTATGTTGGTTGCCTCTTGATGGGTAGTGTAAAATTGACCTGGGATGATCCTTGAATCTCTTTTCTACACCTTTTCTACTCGTCCGTGTTGTGTGGTGGACGAGGAGGAGGACTTGCTGGAGGAGGCTTTGGTGAATCTTAGAAGAATGTAAGTTGTGCAGGTGTTCTTCAGCTCAAGTGCAGGGAGGCCAGTTGTCTTAAGTCGACGACGAATGTAGAGATGACAACCGAAGACTGATCATGGGACTAACGATTCCCTCCTGCATAATTTGTTATCCAAAGAGGCACTGTGAAGCATAAGAGGCTGGGGCCTAGTGAGACAGCAGGGGGTGGGACATGTTGTGAAGCACAGCTGATGTGCATGACTACAGTCTTGATTTGGTATATGGTAACGAGGGTTGAGAAAGTTCAGTTCTGGAGTGCGTTAAGAGTGTTCTGGAGGGCGGTGTGTTCGGGTGAACGGTTTTTAACGCTGATACCACTGCAAGACTTGTCAGGATGATTTCATCGAATAGATGTATGCATGAGCGCATCCTTTATAAGGGTCAGGAAGTACAAGGAATTCAGGAAGCCATCTTTGTAGTCTGTAGGAGGTACGGGTAAGGGACTAGACAGTGATGGCCTCTCGGGAAGCGTACAAACTGGTGTTGCTCAGTGGAAAGTCTGAAAGTCGTGGTACGAGACCTTCGCAATCAAAGCCAGATCCCTTTGTTGATGATTACATGTTAGTTAAGTCAGTGGAGATGAAGGCCACAGAGGAGTTGTCTTATGTCTACCTCGCGATGGAGGAAGCCCAACAAGCCAAGGAAGTGGGTGCTAGAGGAAGTCTCCACATAACTAAACTGTTGCTTGGTCTCGAGACATGGCTCTGTGTAAACCCAGTTAACAACAAAACTTTCATAAAGTAAGCTGGGGAAGAGGATGATAGTAATGACTGGTAACTCTATTAGAGACTGTGGGTTTGTTGACTTTGGTATCAGAGAAACACGAAGTCTTTCAGGCAGCGGACATTTTGATTGCCAAAGAAAAGCACAGACGATGGAGTAGAGGAGTTTGGTTGATTCATAGGAGAACCCCTCGTAGTTTTTCACACGTAAGTCAATGGTGTATTGTGGCGCTTTAATGTGAGGCTGTGTAACCGTATGGTGATTGAATTTTATGTACTTACTCAGTTCTGTGGCTACAAGGTATGCTGGACGGCAGGCCTTGGTGAGCTGATTGTGAAAAAATTGACCTGCGTCTTTATTACAGTTGATAATTCGGGGAAAAAAGGAAGTCAACTTGATTAGACGTCTCATATCGTTCGGTTTCTTTATCACTGGCTGATGTTGGACTATTTTAGATCTTACATTTTGGTTAGGTGGTTAAATTTCTTCGATGGTTGAATTTTGCGAATCAACGCGTTATGAAGGATCGTATAGAGGTTGATGCTGTTGTGATAGAGGGTCCATTCTCGACAGGGCATCATCCTCTCAGGGTTGGGTGTGATCCAGGGCACTTAAAAATCTTCACTTCACTTCACCAATTTTTCTCAGTTTTGACTCATACCCCAAACGACCTGTCCCTCTACCGTGCTAAACCTCATAACCTTGCTTATATTCACATTTATTCTCAACTTCCTCCCTTCACACGCTCTTCCAAATTCAGTCACCTTCTTATGTTTCTCACTTGAATCTGCCATGAGTGTTGTGTCATCAGCAAACAACTTATTCGTTTAACAAGGCCCTCTCATCCCTGCAAACTGCATACTCGCTCCTCACTCCTGAATCCTTGCATTTACCTCCCTCATCATCTCATCTATAAACAAATCAAACAGCCATGGTTATATCACACATCTCAGGCGCAGACTAGCTTTCACTGAGAACCACTCACTCTCCTCTCTTTCTTCTCGTATACACGCCTTACACCCTTGAGAAAATTTCTCACTGCTATTAGCAGCTCTCTTCCAATATTATATATTCTTACGACCTTCTACAAGGCATCTATATGAACTGTATCATATGCCTTCTCCAGATTCATAAATGCCTCATATAAATACTTCTGTTTCTCTAAGTATTTTTCACGGACATTTTTTTAATGTCAGCGCCTGATCTATACTTCCTCCTCCGCATTTGAAGCCATATTGTTCCTCCCCTGTCTGATGTTCTGTTCAAGCCATCACCCTCTCAGTCAGTACCCTCCTACACAAATTACCTGCGAAACTCAACAAACTTATACAACTGTAGTTCGAACATTCACCTTTGTCCCTCTCCCCTTTACACAAGGGCGCTGTATATGCACTCCGCAAATCCTCAGGGACCTCACCATGATCCATACATACACATAAAAACCTAACTCATCAGTCGACAACAAAGTTACACCCTTTCTTAATGAATGCAACTGCATTCTATCCACTCCAGCCGCCTTGCCATATTCCAACATAGGAAAGGCTTTCACCACCTCTTCTCTTTTCACCAAGCCACTCTCAATGGCTCTCTCACTTTCCATACCACCCCAACACAAAAACCCTACATCTGCCATCCTATCATCAAACACTTTTAAACAGTCCTTCACAATGCTCACTACATCTCATCACCTGTTACCGCTTCCCCATTTGCCCCCTTCACCGATGTTCTTATTTGTTCTCTTGTTTTTCGCGCACTCTTAACCTACTTCAAAAACATCTATTCTAGCTGACGTTTACTGATACATGCTCACCCCAACTCTCATTGCCCTTTTTTTTCAACTCTTGCACCTTCCTCTTGACTTCTTTCCACTTTCTCTTATATGATTCCCAGTCATTTGCGCGTCTTCCGTTTAAGTATCGTCCATATACCTCTCTCTTTTCTCTTTCACAAGTAACTTCGTCATTCCTACCGTTCACTACTCATCTTTCTCTTTTACTGGTATCTTTACTTCGTCATTCCACCACTCACTACTCTTCTTCACCTGCCGTCTCCCACCTTACGTCTTGCCACACCCATCTCTCTCACATGCCAGTATTGTGGGGCCTGGTTGTTGATAAGGAGCTGTGGGTTCGATGCAAATACATGACAACTGGAGAATGGATATGAGCGGATGCGGTCTCTCCTCTTTTGTTCCTGACGCCACCTCGCTAACGCGGAAAACGGCAATCAAAAGAGAAAGAATATATATGTATATATATATATATATATATATATATATATATATATATATATATATATATATATATATATATATATATGAGAAACTGCAGAAGCTGGTGACTGAGTTTGGTAAAGTGTGTGGAAGAAGAAAGTTAAGAGTAAATGTGAATAAGAGCAAGGTTATTAGGTACAGTAGGGTTGAGGGTCAAGTCAATTGGGAGGTGAGTTTGAATGGAGAAAAACTGGAGGAAGTGAAGTGTTTTAGATATCTGGGAGTGGATCTGGCAGCGGATGGAACCATGGAAGCGGAAGTGGATCATAGGGTGGGGGAGGGGGCGAAAATTTTGGGAGCCTTGAAAAATGTGTGGAAGTCGAGAACATTATCTCGGAAAGCAAAAATGGGTATGTTTGAAGGAATAGTGGTTCCAACAATGTTGTATGGTTGCGAGGCGTGGGCTATGGATAGAGTTGTGCGCAGGAGGATGGATGTGCTGGAAATGAGATGTTTGAGGACAATGTGTGGTGTGAGGTGGTTTGATCGAGTAAGTAACGTAAGGGTAAGAGAGATGTGTGGAAATAAAAAGAGCGTGGTTGAGAGAGCAGAAGAGGGTGTTTTGATATGGTTTGGGCACATGGAGAGAATGAGTGAGGAAAGATTGACCAAGAGGATATATGTGTCGGAGGTGGAGGGAACGAGGAGAAGAGGGAGACCAAATTGGAGGTGGAAAGATGGAGTGAAAAAGGTTTTGTGTGATCGGGGCCTGAACATGCAGGAGGGTGAAAGGAGGGCAAGGAATAGAGTGAATTGGAGCTATGTGGTATACAGGGGTTGACGTGCTGTCAGTGGAGTGAATCAAGGCATGTGAAGCGTCTGGGGTAAACCATGGAAAGCTGTGTAGGTATGTATATTTGCGTGTGTGGACGTGTGTATGTACATGTGTATGGGGGGGGGGGTTGGGCCATTTCTTTCGTCTGTTTCCTTGCGCTACCTCGCAGGCGCGGGAGACAGCGACAAAGTATAAAAAAAAAATTATATATATATATATATATATATGTATATATATATATATATATTTTTTTTTTCATACTATTCGCCATTTCCCGCAATAGCAAGGTAGCGTTATTCTTCTTTCTTTTAAACTATTTGCCATTTCCCGCGTTAGCGAGGTAGCGTTAAGAACAGAGGACTGGGCATTTTTTGGAATATCCTCACCTGGCCCCCTCTGTTCCTTCTTTTGGAAAAAAAAAAAAAAAAAAACCCACCAAAACATTTCTAGTATCTTTTTGGGAATTTTGGCTGTCATGATTATCATGGCTTTAAGATTATCTCGACGAGGTCTTAAGGTTAAAAATTGGGTCAACTTGTACGTGTTTTCGACCTTTTACCTCCCTCATACCGGTTATCCCAGGGGGGAATTTTAATTCTGCACATTTTTTGTAAGTACGCAAAGTCACTTTTGAATTACCTCTCCCACATTCCCCAAACCTTCTGGAAAAATGGCAGGTTAAAAAAGGGTTTCCCCTTTCCCCTTTTTTAAAAACACTGTAAGTGTGTTTTCCGCTCTTATGAAATCAGGTTTTTATTTTTTTTCGCCCTTTTCTTATTTTCTTTTTTTGTTACCGTAATGTTTTGTGATATTTTAACCCATTACTCACTCAGTCGTTGTAATTTCTTCCTACTTATAACGGGTTTTTGTTTTTGATTTCCAATCGTTTGATTTTAATACATTAATTTTTCAAATCCATTCATTCACAGATTTTTCTGTGCTCGGTTTGTTTCATTAATTCTAATTAAATCATATTTAATCATCATTCCCCTCTGTTTTTGGGTTCGCGTCTTTTGTTTCAAAATTTTGGTGGTTTCAATTTTTCGTTATAGATCTTTTTCATTTCTCCATATTCATGTTGTTTCTCATTTCTATTTCTCTTCCAAGTCCGGACTCGTTTGTATTTTGTTCAGTGCTTCCATTTAGGCTGGGTTTTTAATGACTGAGTTCATTCTTTTTAAAAGTCAGAAAGTTTTTCCTCGGTAAAAAACTGTTCTCCCTGACCTCTGGCAAGCTTTTATGGGCAAGTGCGGGGGGAAAGTTGTTACATAGGTCTCCAGAATCATCCCCGCACATTTGTTTTATGTGTATATGTATGATGTAGTAGTATGTATGTATTTTATGAAATGTACTATGTATTATATAATAATGTATGTATGTAAGTTTTATGAAAAAGACATTATGGAAAGTATGTATGTTTGTAATGTTGTAGTATGTATTTTAATGTATTATGTATTTTTTTATTTTTATTTTTTTTTAGGGCAAGTATTTATGTATGTACTTCATCCACGCCGAGTTCAGTAAAAGAAGCTAAAGATGACTCATGGTTGAAGGGGTTTCATCATTTTTTTCCTGTATTTTTGTATCTTTTCTTTTTTTTCTGCCTAGTCTTCTTTTTTCCTCTTTTTCTTGAGAATCAATGATGTATTTTGTTTATATCTTAAGTTAGAACAATAAATAGATACTTTTAAGTATAGAATTTTTTTGCACTATTTTTATTTAAAAAAAAAAAAGGCCTTGGTGTTCTTTCCGTAGGAGAGAGGTAAGTCGTTGTCTTATACTGATGGATAAATTTATGACTCACAGTTTTCTATTTGGGAAAAAATTCTTCACTGCAAACGACCCAAAACTAAATCGATTAGAGTGCTCCCGGGACACGAAACCGAAAAATTTCAAACTGTAAAAAATTTAACAAACAAGAAAAAGGGAAAATTAGTTATTACGGGAGTCATATGATTTCCTTTCTGTGTTACCCGACAACTTTTGGGAAATATCAAGCAAGTTGGGAATTTCCGGGTTTTGTGTAGCCTTTTCCTTTGCCCTGGGGAAACACAGCACACCAAGTCCAAATATCAGTGTTGTGTGTGGTATTTTGTCTGTGGGCTGTCTGTTGTCTGGGTTGCATGTAATAATCCTGAGGATCCTGGTCATTTCTTCCGTTACTTTGTGGCGTCATATGTATTGAAAGCTATTTCACTGAATTAATCGAAAAATCATTTCATTATCATGGTTTCAAGGATTCGAACCCGGTTTCCACTGCGTGGCAAGCCGGTGCGCTAACTGGTTTTTTACCGCCTGCCATGCGGGGGGGGACCCGGGTTTGCATTATATAAGATCATAATCCCAACAAGTAGATACAGTAGGGTTTAGGGCTTGCATGCTTTTCAGCAGGTTCCACGATCATCCTTTTGTTTGGTTGCAGCTTTGTCATCGAGGGAAAAAATAGGGGAACCCATTTAAACCAAGTTCATAAATGAAGCGCTTTTGACCTAGTTTTGGGTTTATGGGGCCACAAAATTTCTTTGAACCGATTTAGGGGGAGGGGGGAAAAATATTTATGTTGCTTAAAAATTCCGCAACCTTTAAAAAAGGTTTAGAAAAATTTAAGATTAAGTTGGATATTTTTGGGGGTTCTGGACTTTTGTTACAGCTGTAGCTGTTCACTGGTGCTACTTTTAGAAATGTGTGAAATGGTAGAGTAAAAGTACTAAGACAAATTAAATAATTCAGAAGGTTTAGGGACAAGTTAATTGGGATGTAAGTTTAATGGAGAAAAATGGGGAAAATGAAGTTTTTTAGATATCGGGGGTGGATTTAGCAGTGGATGGGAACATGGAAAACGGGAATTTATCACAGGGTGGGGGGGGGGGGCGTGGGGCTGAGGCCATGGAGAAAGTGTGAGGGGAGAACTTTACTCGGAGAGCAAAAAATGGGGATGTTGAAGGAAAAGTATTTTCCCAAAAAGTATAGGTTGTGAGGCGTGGGGTTAGTAGGGTTTACTAAGGGGGGAAAAGTGTTGGGAAAGAAAAAAATTTTTAGGCAATATATGGTGGAGGTGTTTTATCGTGAAATAATGTAAGGGTACGGGGGGGTGTAATAAAGAGAAGGTTGAAGAGCGAAGGGGTTATTTTAAATGGTTTGGTCACATGGAAAATGATGAGGAAAAAAAAAATTTACAAAGGTTATATGTGTCAGTGTGGAGGAAAAAAGGGAGAAGCGAAGGGGAAACCAAATTGGAGAGGGGGGGATGGAGTGAAAGATTTTGAGCATGGGGCCCCCCGAACATGCAGTATGAATGGCGGCAGGGAAAAGAGTGAATTGGTCGATGTGGGATACCGGGGGCGACGTGCTGTCAATGGGTTGAATCAGGGCATGTGGGAAAAGGGCTGGGGTAAACCATGGGAAAGGGTTTTGGGGGCCTGGATGTGGGAAAAGGGGGGTGTGGGTTGCGGGGATTATTGCATGACAGCAGAGACAGAGGGTAAGAATGGGGCCTTTGTTGTCTTTTCCTAGCGCTGCCTCGCACACATGAGGGGGGGGGAATGTTATTCCATGTGTGTCGAGGTGGCGATGGGAATGAATAAAGGCAGACAGTGTGAATTGTGTGCATGGGTATATATGTATGTGTCTGTGTGTGTATATATGTGTACATTGAGATGTATGGGTATGTATATTTGCGTGTGTGGACGTGTATGTATATACATGTGTAGGGGGGTGGGTTGGGCCCTTTCTTTCGTCTGTTTCCTTGCGCTACCTCACAAACGCGGGAGACAGCGACAAAGCAAAATAAATATAAATGAAATAATATATATATATATATATATATATATATATATATATATATATATATATATATATATACAGAGAGAGAGAGAGAGAGAGAGAGAGAGAGAGAGAGAGAGAGAGAGAGAGAGGACATTTATGATAATAATAAGGATAGCAGTAGTAACAATAATGATAATGATGATAATCATGATAATTATAGATATAATCCTGATAACTATGGTGATGATGGTAACTACTTTATTGAATCAAATGCAAAGGCCGAAATCGTGTATAGTTGATACACAAAGTTAAAACTAGGGCCGTATAAAGGGACATGGGCTAAATAGACTTTGAAGAATTTCTGGTGTAACAGTCTACTGATTACTGATGATGTTTTCGTGCTCAAATGGGCTCGAAGTTCTTGTGGTACTTAGGTGCATTTCGGTGACAAAGAATTCCAGGAGGCTGCAGCGACGAGAACCATAGAATAGAGTCTCCTCAATTTGTTGCCTTATCTTGAAATGGTGATTAGAGAGACTGAGAAGGATCTTTATGTTGGCTGCCTCTTGATGGGTAGTGTAAAAGCGACCTGGGATGATCCTTGAATCTCTTTTCTACACCTTTTCTACTCGTCTGTGTTGTGTGGTGGACGAGGAGGAGGCTTTGGTGAATCTTAGAAGAATGTAAGTTGTGCAGGTGTTCTTCAGCTCAAGTGCAGGGAGGCCAGTTGTCTTAAGTCGACGACGAATGTAGAGATGACAACCGAAGACTGATCATGGGACTAACGATTCCCTCCTGCATAATTTGTTATCCAAAGAGGCACTGTGAAGCATAAGAGGCTGGGGCCTAGTGAGACAGCAGGGGGTGGGACATGTTGTGAAGCACAGCTGATGTGCATGACTACAGTCTTGATTTGGTATATGGTAACGAGGGTTGAGAAAGTTCAGTTCTGGAGTGCGTTAAGAGTGTTCTGGAGGGCGGTGTGTTCGGGTGAACGGTTTTTAACGCTGATACCACTGCAAGACTTGTCAGGATGATTTCATTGAACAGATGTATGCATGACCACATCCTTTATAAGGGTCAGGAAGTACAAGGAACCCAGGAAGCCATCTTTGTAGTCTGTAGGAGGTACGGGTAAGGGACTATACAGTGATGGCCTCTCGGGAAGCGTACCAACTGGTGTTGCTCAGTGGAAAGTCTGAAAGTCGTGGTACGAGACCTTCGCAATCAAAGCCAGATCCCTTTGTTGATGATTATGTGTTGGTTAAGTCAGTGGAGATGAAGGCCACAGAGGAGTTGTCTTATGTCTACCTCGCGATGGAGGAAGCCCAACAAGCCAAGGAAGTGGGTGCTAGAGGAAGTCTCCACATAACTAAACTGTTGCTTGGTCTCGAGACATGGCTCTGTGTAAACCCAGTTAACAACAAAACTTTCATAAAGTAAGCTGGGGAAGAGGATGATAGTAATGACTGGTAACTCTATTAGAGACTGTGGGTTTGTTGACTTTGGTATCAGAGAAACACGAAGTCTTTCAGGCAGCGGACATTTTGATTGCCAAAGAAAAGCACAGACGATGGAGTAGAGGAGTTTGGTTGATTCATAGGAGAACCCTTCGTAGTTTTTCACACGTAAGTCAGTGGTGTATTGTGGCGCTTTAATGTGAGGCTGTGTAACCGTATGGTGATTGAATTTTATTTACTTACTTAATGCTGTGGCTAGAAGGTATGCTGGACGGCAGGCCTTGGTGAGCTGATTGTGAAAAAATTGACCTGCGTCTTTATTACAGTTGATAATTCGGGGAAAAAAGGAAGTCAACTTGATTAGACGTCTCATATCGTTCGGTTTCTTTATCACTGGCTGATGTTGGACTATTTTAGATCTTACATTTTGGTTAGGTGGTTAAATTTCTTCGATGGTTGAATTTTGCGAATCACCGCGTTATGAAGGATCGTATAGAGGTTGATGCTGTTGTGATAGAGGGTCCATTCTCGACAGGGCATCATCCTCTCAGGGTTGGGTGTGATCCAGGGCACTTAAAAATCTTCACTTCCACCAATTTTTCTCAGTTTTGACTCATACCCCAAACGACCTGTCCCTCTGCCGTGCTTATATTCACATTTATTCTCAACTTCCTCCCTTCACACGCTCTTCCAAATTCAGTCACCTTCTTATGTTTCTCACTTGAATCTGCCATGAGTGTTGTGTCATCAGCAAACAACTTATTCGTTTAACAAGGCCCTCTCATCCCTGCAAACTGCATACTCGCTCCTCACTCCTGAATCCTTGCATTTACCTCCCTCATCATCTCATCTATAAACAAATCAAACAGCCATGGTTATATCACACATCTCAGGCGCAGACTAGCTTTCACTGAGAACCACTCACTCTCCTCTCTTTCTTCTCGTATACACGCCTTACACCCTTGAGAAAATTTCTCACTGCTATTAGCAGCTCTCTTCCAATATTATATATTCTTACGACCTTCTACAAGGCATCTATATGAACTGTATCATATGCCTTCTCCAGATTCATAAATGCCTCATATAAATACTTCTGTTTCTCTAAGTATTTTTCACGGACATTTTTTAATGTCAGCGCCTGATCTACACTTCCTCCTCCGCATTTGAAACCATATTGTTCCTCCCCTGTCTGATGTTCTGTTCAAGCCATCACCCTCTCAGTCAGTACCCTCCTACACAAATTACCTGCGAAACTCAACAAACTTATACAACTGTAGTTCGAGCATTCACCTTTGTCCCTCTCCCCTTTACACAAGGGCGCTGTATATGCACTCCGCAAATCCTCAGGGACCTCACCATGATCCATACATACACATAAAAACCTAACTCATCAGTCGACAACAAAGTTACACCCTTTCTTAATGAATGCAACTGCATTCTATCCACTCCAGCCGCCTTGCCATATTCCAACATAGAAAGGCTTTCACCACCTCTTCTCTCTTTACCAAGCCACTCTCAATGGCTCTCTCACTTTCCATACCACCCCAACACAAAAACCCTACATCTGCCATCCTATCATCATACACTTTTAAACAGTCCTTCACAATGCTCACTACATCTCATCACCTGTTACCGCTTCCCCATTTGCCCCCTTCACCGATGTTCTTATTTGTTCTCTTGTTTTTCGCGCACTCTTAACCTACTTCAAAAACATCTATTCTAGCTGACGTTTACTGATACATGCTCACCCCAACTCTCATTGCCCTTTTTTTTCAACTCTTGCACCTTCCTCTTGACTTCTTTCCACTTTCTCTTATATGATTCCCAGTCATTTGCGCGTCTTCCGTTTAAGTATCGTCCATATACCTCTCTCTTTTCTCTTTCACAAGTAACTTCGTCATTCACCGTTCACTACTCATCTTTCTCTTTTTACTGGTATCTTTACTTCGTCATTCCACCACTCACTACTCTTCTTCACCTGCCGTCTCCCACCTTTACGTCTTGCCACACCCCATCTCTCTCACATGCCAGTATTGTGGGGCCTGGTTGTTGATAAGGAGCTGTGGGTTCGATGCAAATACATGACAACTGGAGAATGGATATGAGCGGATGCGGTCTCTCCTCTTTTGTTCCTGACGCCACCTTGCTAACGCGAAAACGGCAATCAAAAGAGAAAGAATATATATGTATATATATATATATATATATATATATATATATATATAATATATATATATATATATATATATATATAATATATATATATTAAGAAACTGCAGAAGTGTGTGACTGAGTTTGGTAAAGTGTGTAGGAAGAAGAAAGTTAAGAGTAAATGTGAATAAGAGCAAGGTTATTAGGTACAGTAGGGTTGAGGGTCAAGTCAATTGGGAGGTGAGTTTGAATGGAGAAAAACTGGAGGAAGTGAAGTGTTTTAGATATCTGGGAGTGGATCTGGCAGCGGATGGAACCATGGAAGCGGAGGTGGATCATAGGGTGGGGGAGGGGGCGAAAACCTGGGGGCCTTGAAGAATGTGTGGAAGTCGAGAACATTATCTCGGAAAGCAAAAATGGGTATGTTTGAAGGAATAGTGGTTCCAACAATGTTGTATGGTTGCGAGGCGTGGGCTATGGATAGAGTTGTGCGCAGGAGGATGGATGTGCTGGAAATGAGATGTTTGAGGACAATGTGTGGTGTGAGGTGGTTTGATCGAGTGAGCAACGTAAGGGTAAGAGAGATGTGTGGAAATAAAAAGAGCGTGGTTGAGAGAGCAGAAGAGGGTGTTTTGAAGTGGTTTGGGCATATGGAGAGGATGAGTGAGGAAAGATTGACCAAGAGGATATATGTGTCGGAGGTGGAGGGAACAAGGAGAAGAGGGAGACCAAATTGGAGGTGGAAAGATGGAGTGAAAAAGATTTTGTGTGATCGGGGCCTGAACATGCAGGAGGATGAAAGGAGGGCAAGGAATAGAGTGAATTGGAGCGATGTGGTATACCGGGGTTGACGTGCTGTCAGTGGATTGAATCAAGGCATGTGAAGCGTCTGGGGTAAACCATGGAAAGCTGTGTAGGTATGTATATTTGCGTGTGTGGGCGTATGTATATACATGTGTATGGGGGGGGTTTGGCCATTTCTTTCGTCTGTTTCCTTGCGCTACCTCGCAAACGCGGGAGACAGCGACAAAGTATAATAATAATAATAATAATATATATATATATATATATATATATATATATATATATATTTTTTTTTTTTTTCATACTATTCGCCATTTCCCGCAATAGCAAGGTAGCGTTATTCTTCTTTCTTTTAAACTATTTGCCATTTCCCGCGTTAGCGAGGTAGCGTTAAGAACAGAGGACTGGGCATTTCTTGGAATATCCTCACCTGGCCCCTCTGTTCCTTCTTTTGGAAAAAAAAAAAAAAAAAAACGAGAGGGGAGGATTTCCAGCCCCCCGCTCCCTTCCCTTTTAGTCGCCTTCTACGACACGCAGGGAATACGTGGGAAGTATTCTTAATCCCCTATCCCCAGGGATAATATATATATATATATATATATATATATATATATATATATATATATATATATATATGTATATGTATATATATTATATATATATATATATATATATATATATATATATATATATATATATATATATATATATATATATATATATATATGTATATGTATATATATTATATATATATATATATATATATATATATATATATATATATATATATATATATATGTATATGTATATGTATGCATATTTTATTATAATTTGTCGCTGTCTTCCGCATTGGCGAGGTAGAGCAAAGAAACAGACAGACGAAAGAATGGCCCAACCCATCCACTTACACGTATACGCATAAACGCTCACACACGCACATATACACAGCTATACATTTCAATGTATACATACATATGGATCACTTTCTCACTATACATACATATTGATCATATTGTGTGTGTGTGAATTGTATGTACATTTATACATGTTCATTTCGTCAATTAGTTATCTCTTCATAGTCATATGGATCTCTCTCTCTCTCTCTCTCTCATTATCTCCACATACTCACACGGGTCATAGTGATGATGACGACAGATTACAAAAACTGTAACACTGCCTCCGATGTTTTCACCCTCCCGATGACCAGAAGTTTTCGGTAGAGTTCATGATCTCCCTCGCATACACGGCTTTTAGGATTACCTACTACGTTAATTGGGTTACTGTGCCGATGATGCAGCTGCCCATTACAATTTTTTTGGAGCCCACTTATGGTCGAGCCCTTGATCCAATACTTTCCAAATTTTGTCGTTAATTTGAGAGGAATATAGACTGTCATCCCAGGTTCTGGAGATCCATTTGGTTTTTGGCTTTCTCTTTTCTGTTTTTTGGAGCATCAAACCTGGTGAGTGCGACACATGCAAGATAATTAAACTTTTTAATGTTCAGTTTCCTCATTAAATTACAGCGATGTTTAGACCACGCGTTCATAATTTCATAAAAATGTTTGAGTTCATACGTGAATATTTCTTTATTTTTGTAACTGATGGAACTTTTTTTTTTACTGAGCTGTGTTTTTGTACACAATGAAAAAGAATACAGTGAGTACATTTCATATCAGATTATTTATGTTAAAAGGTAGATTTTTTCCACACACACACACACACACACACACACACACACACACACACACACACACACACACACACACACACACACACACTATCACACACACACACACACACACACACACACACACACACACACACACACACACACACACACACACACACACACACACACACACACAAATACAGCGCTGATACACTTGACAGACCACGCGAGACGTCGTTCAAGATGCCCCTGGAGAAAGGTATGGTGCCAAGGAAATGGATAAGAACAAACGACATACATCTAAGTAAGGAGACTATGAGGATGAAATGAACTACAGACCAACCAACCTGATCGGAGAGTAAGTGGATAACCACTTGCAAAGGAGAAATCACCTAAGAGACAACATGGTTTTTGGAAAATTAGGTCATAAGTAATGAACGTCTTAGAATAGTATGGGAGAGTGAGCTCTGTTTTAGACAAAAGAGAAGGCTGGGTGAATTATCCGTGTCTGAACTGCTGGAAAGCGTTTGACACTGACTCACATAGACGGTTGGTAAAAAAATGTTGGATCTTCAAGCAGGAATAAATGGGAGACTGCTTCGATGGATAGAAGAAAATCTTAATGAAAGGGAACAAAGGATGCATGTCAGAAGCTCCTACTCGAAACGGGCTGAGAAAATGATTTGACAGAAGGATTAGAACCA
Organism: Panulirus ornatus; assembly: GCF_036320965.1. Lineage (NCBI taxonomy): Eukaryota > Metazoa > Arthropoda > Malacostraca > Decapoda > Palinuridae > Panulirus > Panulirus ornatus. The sequence continues at coordinate 52,518,272 of NC_092227.1, read as the reverse complement.
TCGCTGAATATGTTTATGGATGATACCAAGGTCATGAGGGAGTTAAAAAGCGAAGAAGATTGTATGATCTCTCAACAGGACCAATACTTATTCCAACGTTGGTTTGACACTTGGATGATGAAGTTCAATGCGACTAGATGTAAGTGAATGGGAATGGGACGCAGTAAATCAAGGTTTCATTATCAGTATCGTGAAGCAGGAAAATGAGCAACAAAAATATGATTGTGAGAGGGACCTCGAAGTTGCCATTGTCTCAAGCCCGTCGCCATTAGAACAGCAACGAATACAAATTGTCTGTTGATAAATGTTAGAACGGTATTCAAGTACGTTCATGAGGAAATGTTCACCTAGCTGTTCACGTCCTACATTAGACCAGACCTGAATATACGTATCAACTTTGGTTACCACTCTTAAAGAAGCATAGAGAATTATCAGAGAAAGTCTAGAGGAAGGAAACAAATATGTTGCCAGAATTTAGAGAGGTAAGTTACAGGGAAACGTTAGAGGTCTGCAATTTGTCCATAGAAAGAAGAAAGACAAGAAGTGACATGACGCAAACTTTGAATTTCTAAACCAGTTTGGTGATGACGACGATGAACAGCTCGTCTGAATGTGCAAGGATAGAACAACCACCGGCCATAACACCCCAGTAAGCAGGAAACGCGTTAGAATAACGTTAATTTGAAGTTTTGAAGTTTAAGATTAGTGGATGAATAAACTGCACAGAATGATGAAACTATGAATGTAAACAGCATACAAGAGTTCAGAAAGTTGTATATAGTAGAGAAAATTCAAGATATGAGGGCCCATGAGTGTAGACTTCTTTCCCCCGATAGTACAGATAAGTAATTACAAGTAGGTAATTACATACACATAAACCTGATTACCCACTTAGATTTTTGAGGATATTCTCTTTGGTTTATGATGTTTTTACAACTCTCCTCGTTTGGAAGATTTGTTGGGTTGTATATGTCGGGGTATCTTTGAACTTCATGTATATGTTTGTTATAACTTTCTCTACCACCGTGAAACTGTCTCCTTACGGCTCTTGCCTCCCTCTGGGTCATGATGCCCTGTAGTGCTTCTGGGTCATGCAATTACATCTTGCTTATGGGTCATGTCTGCAGGTCACGTTCCTTTGGCACGTTCCTGGACCTTGCTCCGGCATCATCTTCTTGGGTCGTGCTCCGGTGACAAGCTCCAGGGTCAAGTTCCAGAGTCGTGCTCCTTGTTTACATTACATTAAGAGGTCGTGACCTAAGTTCATATCCTACTGTCGTATTCCTTAGTCATGTTCCTGGGTCGTGTGCTCTTGGTTCTTGTTCCTGGGTTCTTCGCTGCAGGGTCGTGCCCTTTGGCCAGGTCTTGGGATAAGGAAAGAAGACACATAAGTAAAATCTTGCCTCGGTTTGTTCCTTAGAGTATGTAATTGTTATCTGGAACGGTCTGTGCCTGGTTATTGACGACGCTGTGAAATCCATCTCATGCCCCAGTTCCCTCTGGGTCATTCCACTGGTGAAGATCAAAATTTTTCTTTTTTTTTTATTTTTGGAATGAATTAAGGAACCAACTAACAAGTTCTACGAGGCGAAAGGTTATGTTATGGTATACATAGGCAAGTTCTGAAGGTCAAGTGTCTAGAATGAGCTCCAGCGTTAGCTCTCCGGGCCACATTTGTTGACTGGTCTCCATTGGTGAAGCGTTTAGCATTGCTGACCGTGATGCATTCATAAGCGTAAAGGTTCGAATCCTGGTTGCGGCAGTCGCTCTAAAGTCAACCTAGCTGTTCATCTTCCCTAAGAGGTTAATATCTGGCTTCGGGTAGGATATATATATATGTATATATATATATGTATATATATATATATATATATATATATATATATATATATATATATATATATATATATATATATATATTTTTTTTTTTTTTTTTTTTTTCGCTGTCTCCCGCGTTTGCGAGCGAGGTAGCGCAAGGAAACAGACGAAAGAAATGGCCCAACCCACCCCCATACACATGTATATACATACGTCCACACACACAAATATACATACCTACACAGCTTTCCATGGTTTACCCCAGACGCTTCACATGCCTTGCAATCCACTGACAGCACGTCAACCCCGGTATACCACATCGCTCCAATTCACTCTATTCCTTGCCCTCCTTTCACCCTCCTGCATGTTCAGGCCCCGATCACACAAAATCTTTTTCACTCCATCTTTCCACCTCCAATTTGGTCTCCCTCTTCTCCTCGTTCCCTCCACCTCCGACACATATATCCTCTTGGTCAATCTTTCCTCACTCATTCTCTCCATGTGCCCAAACCATTTCAAAACACCCTCTTCTGCTCTCTCAACCACGCTCTTTTTATTTCCACACATCTCTCTTACCCTTACGTTACTTACTCGATCAAACCACCTCACACCACACATTGTCCTCAAACATCTCATTTCCAGCACATCCATCCTCCTGCGCACAACTCTATCCATAGCCCACGCCTCGCAACCATACAACATTGTTGGAACCACTATTCCTTCAAACATACCCATTTTTGCTTTCCGAGATAATGTTCTCGACTTCCACACATTCTTCAAGGCTCCCAGAATTTTCGCCCCCTCCCCCACCCTATGATCCACTTCCGCTTCCATGGTTCCATCCGCTGCCAGATCCACTCCCAGATATCTAAAACACTTCACTTCCTCCAGTTTTTCTCCATTCAAACTCATCTCCCAATTGACTTGACCCTCAACCCTACTGTACCTAATAACCTTGCTCTTATTCACATTTACTCTTAACTTTCTTCTTTCACACACTTTACCAAACTCAGTCACATATATATACATATACATATATATATATATATATATATATATATATATATATATATATATATATATATATATATATATATATATGTATGTATATATATATATATTTATATATATATATATATATATATATATATATATATATATATATATATATGTATATGTATATGTATATATATATATATATATATATATATATATATATATATATATATATATATATATATATATATAAGCAAACTCATTGGAAAGATCAACACATAGCAGTTTCACGTGAGTATGTGATTTACTCGAAGTACAATTGTGTAGTATATATATATAGCGTAAATGTGTTGGCCTTGATTGGGGAATTCACTTGCCCGTGCCGTCTCAGGTAACAAATGCAATTTAAGGAGAGACAGTAAGAAAAAAAAAAAGTTTCGTTTCATCATTTGGTCAGTGTAATGAGGAACTGGGGCATGGAGTCGAAAAAGAAAATTCGTTTCAGGACTTTACTTCAGTGTTACCAACTGCATCGGTTTTGGTAACCCCTTCAGCAATAGTCTTCAAAATAAAGTTTAGGAATATCGTTACCAATATACCATCCTGCCCGCACCACCTGGGCTCTCGGACATTCTCGCCAGGGCAACTGGCCAGATGAACCTCTAACACGTGTAGTCCATTTTAAAAACTTTGAAGAGAAAGGTCCAGGATGATATATAATAGGGCATTATATGTCTTCATAGAAACAAATCTTAAAACCTCCCCGAGCGTTTGGAGACCATAGAAAGAGTCTCTTACATACCGTACTCGGTTTACGCCCTATTCATCCATCTCAATCATGATATGGTTTATTAACACGATACCATCAGAGGCATCAATGTCACTCAATTAGCGGGAGAGATTCCTCGAGTTACCTGAGAGTCGAGATGTCTGCTACTGTCCTCCTACAGAGTTGCCACTCTGCTGCGTATTCATACACACACACACACACACACACACCCTACAGCCACAGGCGCTGTAACTGCTACGATAACCTCAATATTTTCTCTTTTTCTTTCACGTAACCTTAAAGAAAATGTGCTTGAATGATCTGTAGTGTTGTATAGAATAGATATCGTAACTATGGCACTGGTGGGGTAGAATTACGGTACGCTCAAGTCGAGAAAACCGAAACAGTACCCATGCCTGACGCATCATTTGTCTTATCAAATTTCTCCCGGGAATCTGCTGGCTGCTCCTGTATCCGCCAGCCCCACGTCCCGGGCCAGGGCCGGGCCGCTGTGTGGGAGCTCGCTGCTCTGGGTAATGTGAGAGAGACGAAAATCTCACCTTTCACGCGAAGGATAAATCATACTCAAACACACGTCACACGTGAGAGGGCCACATTGTTTGACTTATTTCAGTTTGAGTGATCGATATCTTTCGTTCTTCTTTCAGACGTGTCCGTGATCATAATTGTTATTGTGATGATAATTGCTGTAGTTTTTATGATTCATGATTATTATTATTATTATTATTTTTATTATTCTTCTTCTTATTATTATTATTATTGTTATTATTATTATTATTATTATTATTATTATTATCCATTGATATAATTATTTACGTTATTATTATTATTATTATTATTATTATTATTATTATTATTATTATTACCAAGAAAGACTGCATCGCTCACATCCATCCTCTATCTGTCATGTGTGATACACCGAAACCACAGCTCCCTATCCACAACCAGGTCCTACATGCTTCTCCATGGTTTACCCTGGATGTTCTGTACATGCCTGCACCCTCTCAATCAATACCCTCCCATACAACTTGCCAGGTACACTCATCAAACTGATACATCTGTGGATGGAACACTTACTTTTTACTTGCACTCCGCCAGTCTTCATGCACCTCACCATGATCCATACATACACTGAAAATCCTTAGGATACCAGTCAAGAATACGGTCACCCCCGTTCTAAATAAATTCAACAACAGTACCATCCACTCCAGCCGCATTGCCACATTTCATTACATAAGGTTTTCACCACCTCTACTCTTTTCACTAAGCCACTCTCCCTGATCCCTTTCACTTCGCGCACCACCCCGACCTAAACACACTACATCTGCCACTCTATCATCAACACATTCAACAGCCATTCAAAATACTCACTCCATCTCCTCCTCACTTCATTACTACCCGATTCCACTTTCCCCTTTGCTCCCTCTACCACTGTCCCTGATTCCACTTTCCCTTTTGCTCCCTCTACCACTGTTCCCATTGGTCCTCTTGTTTTTCGCACATTATTAATCTTCTCCAAAACGTTATAATTCTCCCTAAAGTTTACAGATACTCGCTCACCCTGCCTCTCATTTGCCCACATTTTCAACCCCTGCCCCTTCCTCATGACCTCCTGCTGCTTTCCCTTATACCTCTTCCATTCATTTGCACTCCTTCCCTGTAAG
>NC_092227.1:52408004-52508004 GCF_036320965.1 Panulirus ornatus | reverse complement strand
AACGCTCCAAGCTTAATGAAGCAGAATATTTTCAAGTGAGGATGTAGTGAAGGAAAGGATGTTGTGAAAGTGATGGATAGGGAAGATGATTGTGTGCTGATGATACAAGTAAAATAAATATAGTACTAATAACATTGATAGCACACCACTGTCAATCTGGCAATAATTGCACTCGTTACACAACAAGGACTTAAAAGTGTAGGATTTGATTACACAGTGTATACGCATTGATGAGTCATAAAAATATAATGAAATGAATAACGTACCTACAGTTTTCTTGTTTGAAACAATTTGAAAGAGAAAAATTTGGCCAACACTGCTATTTCATATTTCCATCTCCATAATACATTCAAAATCTACCTAGGTATCATGTTTCAGGTAAATGTACTGAAAAATTCTGAAGCTGATTCCACGCACTCTGCGTCCTATTCCCTTGTATATATATATATATATATATATATATATATATATATATATATATATATATATATATATATATATATATATATATATATTATTCATTTATTATACTTGATCGCCGCTTCCCATATTCACCCATATACATACACATATTAACATATACGCGCATACACATACGCAGACATATATATTTATACACATGTTCATATTCATACTTGCTTGCCTTCATCCAATCCTGGCGCTACCCCTCCCCACAGGAAACAGCATCGCTACCCCCTGCTTCAGTGAGGCAGCGCAAGGAAAACAGACAAAAAAAAAAAAAAAACCACATTCGTTCACACTCAGTCTATAGCTGTCATATGTAGTGCACCGAAACTACTGCTCCCTTTCCACATCCAATACCCCCAACAGACTTTTCCATGGTTTACCCCAGACGTTTCACATTCCCTGGTTCAGTCCATTGACCGCACGTCGACCCCTTTATACCACATCTTTTCATTTCACTCTGTTCCTTGCACGCCTCTCTTCCTCATGTATGTTCAGGTTCCGATCGCCAAAAAATCTTTTTCCCTCCATCCTTCCACCTCCAATTTGGCCTCCCGCTTCTCCTTGTTCCCTCTACCTCCGACACATATATCCTCTTTGTCAATCTTTCCTTACTCATTCTCTCCATATGTCCAAACCATTTCAGCACACCCTCCTCTGCTCTCTCTTTCTCTCTTACACACACACACACACACACACACACACACACACATATATATATATATATATATATATATATATATATATATATATATATATATATATATATATATATATATATATATATTTATATATATATTCATATCATGTGTGTGTGTTTGTGTCGGAAGTGGAGGTAACAATAGAACTGGAGGTGGAAGGATGGAGTGCGAAAGGATTTTGAGAGATCGGAGTCTGAACATTCAATAGGGTGCAAGGCATCCACGGGATAGAATGAATTGGAACGATGTGGTATACTGGGGTCGATGTACTGTCAATGGACTGAAGCAGAACATGTGAAGCGCACGGGGTAATCCATGGATAGGTCTGTGGGGCCTGGTTGTGCATAGGGAGCTGTGACAGCTAAAAAAAAAACGAATGTGAGCGGATGTGACCTTTCTCCATTACCTCGCTGACGCGGGAAACAGTGATCAAGTGGTGCAATGATCTCCCTTCCTGGTGGGTTGGTTGATATCGATACTATGTGTCAGTACATGATATAATGATTTATATTTACACACACGCACACACACACACACACACACACACACACACACACACACACACACACATATATATATATATATATATATATATATATATATATATATATATATATATATATATATATATATATTTTCAAACTATTCGCCATTTCCCGCGTTAGCGAGGTAGCGTTAAGAAAGGAGGACTGGGCCTTTGAGGGAATATCCTCACCTGGCCCCCTTCTCTGTTCCTTCTTTTGGAAAATCAAAAAAAAGAAAAAAGATAAAAAAAAAAAAGAGACGGGAGGATTTCCAGTCCCCCGCTCCCTCCCCTTTTAGTCACCTTCTACGACTTACAGGGAATGCGTGGGAAGAATTCTTTCTTCCCTATCCCTAGGGATATATATATATATATATATATATATATATATATATATATATATATATATATATATATATATATATATATATATATATACACCAGAAGCAGTTTCTTATACACACCAGGAGCAGCTTCTATGAAAGAGTGTGTTATTCAGGACTTTTCTAAGGGGTTCTGTTGTTCCAGGCTGTGCTACTGCCAGTAGCAGGAAAATGTTGACTTATTTGGAGTAGGAGAGAGAGAGAGAGAGAGAGAGAGAGAGAGAGAGAGAGAGAGAGAGAGAGAGAGAGGGGGGGGGGGGGGAGGAAAGTTGGAGTGGAAAGAGAATTTAGAAAAACCAAGGCCTGAAGGTACGTGAATGAAAGAAAACCAAGACCAGACCATCATGTCATGATGATGACAACCAGCGAGGGCGGCGTCCACAGAGGATGATGATCTTGTGATGCCCTCGACAATGCTCTCCATCGTCTCACTTCTGTAACGCACGACTCAAGATGGATCCATAACTCTCACCGGCTCACTCACTGCTCAATATCTCACATTTAAACTCGCTGAATTCAACCTTTATGAAACGTAATGGCACCATTATTAAAGTCAAAAGCCCATTGGAAACTGCCGGAGTGTCCACAGATAAACGCTACCCAATTCCCTCACCGAGTCATATGCCCATTCAGGGAATCTACGGCTCAGCACTCCTGCCTTCGACTCCTATATTGCCGAACACAAAGTTATGGGGGTAATCCTTCTAATCGGAAAACAACATTGATTAGTGGAATGAAGAGATGGAATGTCAGGACAGCGGTCCTGCATGTTTCTGGTGCTGTGGTTCACCGAGCGATCATGTAGAGGCGTGGACAATGCAGTGAAGTTCACAGAGGGTAGAAGCTAACAGAGGGTAGTGCCTGGAACAGGATGAGCTATCTAACTAAGGCAGACAAGGTTAGCACCTCAGATTTCTCGTGAAATTAAGAGAACAGTTGTTTAAATCGACCAGGGGGAAGAGTGGCTGCAATTGGACACCAGTGTGAAGGATTAATGAAAACAAATGAAGCAATACGCGTAGTGTAATGGACTTGTTGTGGCGCAGCGAACTACGGTTACATGGCGTAGTTTCCCTTCCAATAGGGCACTCGGTAAACACATGAAGCTGAGAGTAAGGAGGAAATTTTGGCTTTAGCTGTAATGAGATGGGATGGGTTTGTATGTCTTTACACAGGGGGGAAGTAAGGGGTAAGATCCAGGTGTTGTGGGGAGTTGGAGTTTTGTCTTCGTACACAAAAAAGGTAATGCATTTTTTTTCTAATTTTTTCTCATATCACGAGTTTATTAATTCGTGTCTCAGTTTCTTTTTATCTTTGTTTGTAATGTATTTCTCCTCTACGAATATTGATATCCGCCAGTTAGGAACACAACTTCATTACATAAATAATGAAGAAAGATCTTAACACTTGAATACTGCAACAATAAGAGTCTGTTTTCTTATAGACTGTGTGTCTTTAAAAGGTTAAGTACTCACGTGATAATACAAGATCTTAATTTGGCTCAGGACGTCTGATGCTTATGTACTTTTTTGCTGATTGTGTTGATGGTTGTAAGAAAGATTAAGCTCTTGAGTGCAAAGGTTATATAGCTCTTAAAGCACAACATTACGATCCCTGGTTATGAGCACTGAGCACTGCAGGTCAGGTCAAATGTCACGCCATCATAGCAACGGCTAGTGCCATCTTGCTCGTGGATTCTTACCTTTATGATCAGAGGTCATAACGCCCTGCTCAAGGGGTTAACAATGCCTCTGGACGACGAAGAGGTTGGAAATAATGTTTGCCCGACGACAGAAGCGTCTGCGGTTCTGAAGGGTCTCCAGCTTGTGTAAGTAACCAACCAAATTGTGTGTATATCCGCCTGCTGCTCTGGTGGGTGTGTGGATGAGCAGCCGTTTGGGTGAATGACTCTCTAGTAGATTTCTTGGTTGGTCAGTCAACTAATTGTCCAGGAGACAGGCTCATTGGCTAGTGTGGTGACTCTCTAACTGTCAGCTTGGCTGACGTTCTAAAGTGACCAGGTGGCTCGCTAGCTTCTACCCTTCCGGTAGGCTGACGGGAATGCTGGCTGCCCAAGTGGCTAGCAGGCTATTTAGCTGTATCGTAGGCTGACTTGGCTGGTCAGGTGGCTGGATTGCAGTCTGAGAGGCTGACTTTCTGGCTGACCAGTGAACTGGATGGTTATTTGGCTTGCTGGTCGTGAGGCTGGTTGGCAAATAGCCAGACAGACAGACAGACAGGCATGCAATCAGACAAGGCTGTAAGCAGGTGAGCACGCACGCACGCACACATGTAAACCCTGTGGGACTGAGTGCAGGAAATAAATTGGATTCATTTGTGGACATTCGTCTTACCCTGTTAGACGACCTCACTTGTCTTCTTTTGTGTACGTCTCCTGGTCAGGTTGGACCAGAGCTGAACCCTCCCTCACGACTCGCCTCCCTTCCACCCGCATCACTACTTCTTGCCGCATGCACTTCACTTCTTTCCCATTATTCCTCATCCTTTATCCTCTTCAATACCATTCCCCCGTATTTTCCTTTTATCTTTCCCCTGTTCCTCTTACGTCTACAAGATTATTCTATGCTTTATCCTACTCTGTATTATTTTACTATCCCCCCTCTCCTTCCAATATTTCACCATAACTCCCCCAGTTTCCTCATTATCATATCCTTTCTCATCCTTCTAGTTCCTCCCTGCTGCCCCTTATCATTATTCTCGCTTTCTTCTTTTTCTGTATCTCTTACTTGTTAGTCTGTTCTACCATCTTTCTTTCACATTCAGTTCCACTGGGTTGGAGGGGACAAGAGACGGGTGGGGAAAGGGTAAGTGAGAGGCAACGGAGGGAAAGAAATAGAAAATGAAGAATAAAAGGAGAATATGGAGAGAGAGAGAGAGAGAGAGAGAGAGAGAGAGAGAGAGAGAGAGAGAGAGAGAGAGAGAGAGAGAGAGAGGAATATCAATAGATCTGTGGGAAGAAAAAATGGTGGAGAGGGAAATGGGTGGTAAGAAAGAAAGGGAGCAGAGGAAGGAAAGGTTAAAAAGAGAGGAGGGGAATGGTAGGAGGAAAGGGCAAGAAGAGAGAGAGAGAGAGAGAGAGAGAGAGAGAGAGAGAGAGAGAGAGAGAGAGAGAGAGAGAGAGAGAGAGAGTATATTTGTGTGTGTTACATAGTTATAGAGACTGTAATTCTCTCTCTCTCTCTCTCTCTCTCTCTCTCTCTCTCTCTCTCTCTCTCTCTCTCTCTCACACACACACACACACACACACACACACACACACACACACTCATCCTTCCACTCCCCGCTGAGCCTCCTCTCCCTCCCTCCTCACCTGCCTCCTTCCTCCTGCCTGGCCACAGTAGCCGCGGGTCCTTCATTAACAACGCTGTCTTTAATGGTGCCAGCCTTGTGATGACGTCACTGGGGAAAAACCGCACCCACGGTGACCTGAGACACTTACTGGAAGGAGGGGAGGAGGGTGTTGAAGATGAGAGGGGCGGGGGGAATGAGGGAGAGGGGAGAAGGGAGCAGGAGGGGGGAAGAATGGAGGTAAGAGAAGAGAGAGGAGAGGAGAGTGGGAGGGCTGGAGGAAAAGAGGATGAATGGAAAAGTGGGAGGGAGGGAGAAACGTGGGCAAACAACAGCGAGAGGAATAAGATAGTACAGCAGAGGGCACTTCCCCTTCCTCCATTCCCTCCCACACAACAGCCGGCAGGAAAACAGTCGAGATGGAACAGCATGTCGCATGGAGGAAGTATACTACGAAGGAAATTTTATAGGAAAGAGTGAATGAGAAATTGCCCTGATGAGGTGTTACAGAGGGATGGTTCGGGACAGATGCCCTGACCTGAAACGAAAAGAATAGCTTGTAGATCAAGTCTTCAGAGAAAATTAAGTGTTATGTTTCCGCTTTGAAAAGTCTTGTTTAGTGATAGTTTATATCGTTGGTGTAGTCATTTAGCCACTATGTAAAGGTATTGCTAGTGTTCGCATTGCCATTAGGTATTCCAGTGTTCCACAAGTCTACAACTCACGTTAGTGTAACAACTCCTGACTCTTTTGATGTTATTCGGTTATTTTTGGTTGATGAAACTATATGATTTGTTGAGGCTGTGTCTGATCTGAAGAGATTATGGTATGTCAGTTGTGCTGTCGAAATTATGAAGCCTTTTTGAAAATTTCTAGGAGATCTTTGAGCATGCGCTGTTTTAGAGCAAACATTTTACATTTCTATGTATCTCAACATAATGTTTATTTCTGAACGATAAAATTACTTTTATTGTTCTTTCTTGAATTCGTTTTAGTCTTTCTTCGTGATGGATTAAGTTTAGTGACTAAAACTGGACAGGGTATTCTGTATGAAGTTTGGCCAGACCAGAGCGATAAGTATTGTATCTTTATTTTTATGATTTTTGATTTTAATTATGAAAGTCAACACTGTTTGCTTCACTCTCTGCAGCCAAGCGTTGGGTTGGGTAATTCAAGTCATTACTTATAATCACTCCAATCTCTTTGTCTTCTTATGCTTCTAATGATGAACAAGAGGAGAGGGGGAACGTGGAAAAGGGAGGCAGGCAGAGAGGGATGGATAAGTGGGTGGAGGGAGGGAGAGGAGGAAGGAAGAGAGGGAAGGAGAGGAGAGAGGAAGGGAGAGACAGAAGAGGAAAGAAGAAGCAGGGATTATACGGAAAGACAAAGTAGTTAGAGAGAGAGAGAGAGAGAGAGAGAGAGAGAGAGAGAGAGAGAGAGAGAGAGAGAGTACACACCTACTTATAAGTACTTATGACGAGATTTTGCCAAAAGAGGCTCACCGCAGGAAGCACTGGTGTTACGAAGGACGAATCGTGTGTGTTACATGTCGTCAAGTGTTTTGCGTAAGATGGACAGATCGTATGTTTTAGGACTCAAAGCCAGCTGTCCACGTAATGGTTGAAAGGGAAAGGAAAGACAGCCATCTGACCAGAAGGAGGGACGCATGACAGCAACAAATACACTGGCTCATTGCGCAGTCGCTACAAGCCTTCCCAGTACCCAGGCGGGTAGAGAGTGATTACCTACGAGAACAAGATTTTTGCTAAAGTGGCGGGTCTACCGCTCCCCGCTCGTCTTCGCTTGATGTAGAAGACTATTCTTTACAGACAGAGAGTGGGAGAATGTTTCACCAGTTTCTTCAGTGACTATTCCTTCTTATCAGTATTTACCTGATACCACATCTGTCTTCAACTCGAAGTTGTCGTATGTTGCCCTGCTCAACACTGCCCGTACGGGAGTCGTGTTCTGGTCTTAGTCGGTCTTTACTCCTCAAGCGGCCGGTCAGGACCCGTCTGTCACTTTGCACTGCGCTCCGTCACTCTCTGTGCGAAAGGTGTCTCACTCTCCTTTCCTCCTCATTCCCTCGCCTTCTCATCTGAATGGAACACAGGTCCCTCTATAAGTGCATTAGCGTACCCCTTTAATATCATTTACTGCTGCACACAGCTACAACTCTCTCGCCTTGTCATAGCCCTATAACACTATCATGACGTGTTTGAGTATTTCACCAACTTGGGGCCCAGTAGACCAGGTGAAAAAAACAAGCTTTAACCGCAATTTGTCGAAAACATAAAATGTACAGAAAACTTTAAACTTTACCTTATCTCATTAAGATATAAAAATAAAAGATCATAAATGGAAATGGTATCTGTAAAAAAGTAGATAAATGACAATTGACTTCAGATCAAGATTGTAACTTTTATCAACATTACACAAAATATATTCATGATCAGGACTTATTATTATGGGTATCTGTCCATTCTCCAGAAAACAGACTCCTCTGCTGACAGAAGGAGGCCGTGTCTGCATTACCATGATCTGGAAGCCATGTTTTATTTATAGATTATCTATTCCCCGTACTGTCACTGTCCATGGGTCTATCGGACCCATACACCATACAACACCGAGAAGGAATAGGAGGACAGAGTAACTAACCTTGGTGATGTCTGAACAAGAACTGAAGGTAGAGGGAGCCACGTGATCGTATACGTATGGGAACACAGGAGAACAAACGCACTATAAGAAGAAGCGTCGTGTCTGACAGACCCAGGGATAGTGTGCTAGGGTTAAGTAATATGCTGTAAGTCTCTGTTTCTCTTTGCTTTATTCTTATTTATTACTTCTGATATTCTTTACGTGTTTTTTCCTTGCTATATTTTTTTACTGTGATTTTGTTTCGGTTGATCGTTGTTAGGCAGTGACTGGATGTACATAGTTATTCATAGTTTTGACTGCAATGAAATGCCTCGCCGCGTGTAGAATCTTTATGTAGAATATAAGCAATAATTTGATTGTGCTCATTTCAACTTTATGTATTTTTTCCCCAGACAAAAACAAATCTACTGTTTAATGTAAGGCCCATCATTCAATTACCTGTCTTGAGTTACGTTAGCTATATATGTGTGCGTGTATGTGTGTGTTTCCTGGATATTTCATATACACATCAGCTTTCATATCTTTCATATCGACAAATGTGGAAGAAAGTGTATCTGTCCGAAATTTTGTTGAATCATAATGTACATGGAAAGAAATACCTGGTGTTTGACATTCAACGATGGTGGCAGGTCAAAGACCACAAACAAGAGCGAAAATATTGGCAATCACTGACCTTCCGTGACCCAGAGCCAAGTTAATCATGTCTCTGATATATCAGGCAGGAACAGACGTGCAGACGTTGGAAATCCTCCCAAGGATGATGAAGAGAAAAAATAACTCAGAGAAACGGAGAGCAACTTCTGTAACCCGTGCACACACAGATACTGAACTCTTGGACACGAACCACAGACAGTTCACACGACACTTGATAATGCTTCAGTTTGCAGCTACGGAGTATATTTGCGTAACACAGTTGTTTATCAGCGCTCTCTCTTGTGGATTAAGGACCTGTGATGAACAAACAGGTAAAAGTTTTGGTTTCCAGCAAAACCCACAAAACACATAATAAGATTAGAAGCCTCTGTGCTTCCAGTGCCAGTAGCCAGAGAGGCTATTATTAAATCTTCTTCTCAGAAACGACAGATTAATGTAATACAAGGGAAAGAAATGCCGTTGGAGTTTCCTCTTCTACAAACACTACAAATGTTGGAGGCAGCCCAGCCTTTCAGAGCGGTGGGCCCAGCGTCGTGCCGCAGGAGGTAAACATTTCTGCTCCCTGCTTGGAACACAGCAGCACAAGGAGCAAGTACTCAAGAGCCAAGTACTCGCTTACCGGGAGGCTTCTGGGAGAGTGTACGCTGGTACTTCAGGAGTGAGTGAATTGTATACGTGGAGGGTATACGCTAGTAATTCAGGGTCGAATGAGGGGGTATTAAGAGGGTGTACAGCGGTATTTGAAGGGCGGTTGAGAGTTTTCATGGAGTAGTTGACGAGAGAAAAAGCGTGTAAAGAGGGTGTTCATTAGCGCTGGAGGGTAACAGGTTCTGGAGGAATGTATGGTACTGTATGAAGGCTGAGTTATAGGAAGGTTTAGGGAGATGTGGAGGTTCCAGGGACAACGTATAGTACTACTTCAGGGACGATTAAGATGTTCCGCGTAGGGTGTATACAGGATTTTTCTGAGCCATGTGAAGGCACCGGGATGAATGTACGCTAGCAGTTCAAGATCAAGTGAGAGGTTTTAGAGAAGGTTGTAGAGTTTCAGGACCAAGTCCAAAGATCTTGAAACAGATGAACTAGGATACATAAGAGTCCGAAAACATGTTCTTGGGACGAAGTGGCGTTTCTCCTTCAGGAACAGCAATGGGTTACGAGGAAGTATGTGACGCTTCCCTTTTTTAAGGCTTTTTTATGAGGCTTTTATGAGTACGTAGGATTTGTTCTGGGCCTAGTCAGAGATTACTGAGATTATGTGGCGTTGTTCTTCTGGGTCAAGTAGGGTTTTATGGGGAGTATATAGCGCTTAATTTTCAGGACCAAGGAGAGAATTATGGAGAATGTATGTCTTCTGTTCCACAGGGTAAATAGTAGGTTACTGAAAGCTTATATCGCTTGTTGAATAGGTCCAAGTAGAGGGAAATAGCGAGTATGTGACGCTGCTAAATCAGAAACTAGAAGTCTGTTCCTAAGAGGATGAGGTGCTCGCTCCTCGAGGCCCAGGAAGTAATCGAAAGGATGGTAAACATTGAAATGTCAGGGAGGAGTGAAATTGGTTAGGATGAGTTGGCACCATTTCCTCAGTGTCAAGTAAGAGGCTCCCAGATGGGTATGTAGAAGTGATTGATGGCCGAGTAAGAGGAGTGTGGAAACACACTTCCAGAGGAGATGGAGAAGAGGAGGAAACTCTAACAAAGATGCGTCAAGGTACCTCTTCCTTGGGTAGATAGTTTTTCATCCTCCCACGATTGCCTTCGCTAACGATTTCAGGTCCAAAGGTGATGTCTGTGCTTATTCCTACATCAGCACACCTTTTGCTGTCTTCGAGGTTCTTGAGTCCCCAAACTTTGATGTTATCTGGCTCAAGGTCTGTCCCCTAACTACTACACTTTTCCTTTGTTTCGTCTACTGCTCCCCTAAATCACTGTTCACCACAGGGAATGGTTTAATTTCGCCCATCCGGATGTTGGTGGGACTGAAGCTCTCACTGTATTTTGAGTGATCTAGAGCAGATTATGTCCCGTAACGCCCATATTTCTAACCTCTGTGACCACTCTCATAATATCCTGGACCTGTTTTTCACCTTTAATCCTTTGCACTATGAATACACAATCTCACCCCTGATTAGCTCATTTGACCACACTCTCATAATTGTATCTACTTTAACATCACATCCCCCTCTAGCAGCCCCTTCTAAACGTAGATATTGGCACCTCAACAAAGCTGAGTGGAATAACTTACGAAAATCCTTTTCTGTTTTTCCATGGGTAAATCGCTGTCTCTTATGTGTTGATGCTTCTGTCTCCACCAAATGCATAGCAGAGGTTATTCTTGCGGGAATGGAAACATTTATCCCCTCTCTTCCTCCAAGATGACTACTTCATCCAATCCATGCTTCAACCGCTCATGTTCTAAGGCGTTCAGACTCGGGATCAGGGATATTGGACTTGAAATACCTCTTCTTCCTCCGACTCCCATGTAGCATTTATCACCGCCTGTAATCCTGCAAGCACGTTATCTATGAGGCAAAACGCTCCATTATTCAAAGAAAGTGCGATATCTTCTCCTACTCGTCCACTGATAGGTCTTTCTGGTCTTTAGCTAAGGGCATCTCCAACAACTTTTGCCGCTCTACTTTTCCTTCATTTTTCGTTCTTACGATACTATAACTGTCTACCCAGTGGACGAAGCTACTCTGGTTTCCGTTTCTCTTCCAACTCTACCTTGGATGATTCTTACATTCGTTTTGATAACTGTTTCTTTCCATACTCCTCGAAGCCTTGGAACTCTATATATACTATTAGTGTTTCCCAATACCTATGACCTGAGAAATTCTAAAGGACAGGATTTTCACTTCCTCTACAATTCGTAAATATTTTCCTTTGTTTCTTCTTTTTCCCTTTCATTAACTTCTCCATATTTCAAATAAGACCTGGCCTTAATATGGACTTTGGTCCGTGACTGAAGCCTATAACATGAAAGAAAAAAAAAAGATTACGAAGATGAGGAAGAATGTACAGCGGGACTGATAAGGTCTGTTGGCTGTAATCTGGGACCAGAAGATATCAACCTGTGCATTTATCATGGGCATCATGTAATCCGGGGATAACTACGGTCTAATGTTAACCAAGTTATCCACTTAGGCGAGCAAGACGTCACCTGTATCATGATCAGCAGATAAGGCGAGTACAGCATGGTCGAGAACCCTGCTTAAAAGCCCACTTTATCAGCCTACGTGAGTAATGCATCGTTAAAACTGCGGGAGACGCTTAATACGGGTCTTAGCGTTTGATGATGATAATGATGATAATAATGATAATAATAATAATAATAATGATAATAGTGATAATATTACTGGTAATGATGATAATAATGATGCTTAATTTTTACCATTAATGTCGTCTCTACCGATTCGTTCATAACTCTCCTTGTATACTTTTATCATCACTTTACCGTTATGGACATAGCCCTCATTTAGAATTGGATTTAAGGATCGTCTTTCTTATGAATCACAATCCGTCATAGTTTCATCATACGAAAAGCAATGGTATGAACATCCCCCAACTATGAAACTAAGAAACAACAAGATATGTGATCGAACTTTTCTCCTGGTTAGATAATGTAAGAAAATCGATTGCAGCCACTTACCCGGGGCGAAGGACAAGTATTGAAAGCCCCGCAGTGCTGGAGGCTCCAGCCAAGCCTTAATTAGCTTGTTGGGAGAAAGAGGACCTGTGTGGGCGTATGTAGAAGAGGGGTCGCCCACGGACGGATCTTTATATATATATATATATATATATATATATATATATATATATATATATATATATATATATGTATATGTATATATACACTCTTTCGTCTTTTATACATGTTTGCCAATTCCCGTATGAGCGAGATAGCGTCAAGAACATATGAATGAGTCTGAAGAAAAAGATCCTCGTGTGATTCCTTGCTCTGTTCTTTCTTTTAGAAAGTACTACAAGAGGGGAGGATTTCCAGACGCGTATTCCCGCACCTCTTAGTCGCCTTCGACGACACGCAGGGGATGCATGAGCAGTATTGTTTTCTAAACCTTTAAGACAGTCACCCTACTGCTCTCCCTTTCTTCTCTCAAAGTCTTTAAGATTCTCTTAAACTCACTTTCTTGAAAACACTTAGAGTCCCATTTCCCCCTTTTTTTCATCACCAATATAGCCATATCTGTCTGCTAGTGGTCTTCCTACTCCCCTCTGGTCCTTCTCTCTTGGGCTTCTAATGAGTCTTTCGTCGTGGACGGACTTCAACTTCTCCAAAGACTTTCACAGTATATGGTACAAATCTTTACAAGCTTTCTTCCACTGGCTTATATTTTCTTTGTCCCTTGATGCGTATCTTCCTCTTTGGCCGCTCCATTGCAGCAGTCGCTGTAGGAAAGACTTTCGCCTCTTACTTTATCAACAGTGATGTCCCTCTGGGTTCAAATTATTGGCTGGTCTGCTTTGATTCTTTATAAATGATATTTCTTCAACATCGAACCCTATTCATTCATGAGCTGATGATTCCACTCTGCTGCATTCTTCAGCTCATTTTTCTGATCCTCCTCATCCTGATATCCATATTCTTTCTCGTGCTGAACGTCTCTTAATTTCAGCCGTGCAACATCTCAGAATGGGAAAGCAGAAACCTGGCTAAATTCATTCGATATCTGTCTGTATGTCTGTGTGTCACTCGCTCCATGTGTTTGATTTCAAAACACTGCAATTTATTCCAACAATACCATAAACATTCTGGGCATAACCATACCCTCCAATTAATCCTGGAAACTCCACAATATCAACATTACAAAATTTGTTTCCCCAAAACTGGGGATGCTGTATATATGTCGTAATTATTTCTCATGTGAGCAGTTATTTTATATCTGCAGGGGGTCTTCTTCAACCGCTCTCATGTGAAGCACTACTACTCACAAATTTGGGAAGGTTCCTCCTCCACCTCTTTATTACCCAGAGTGGAATCAAAACCTTTCCGTCTCATTAATTCTCCGGGTGTCATCTCCCCCCCTCAACCATCCTTCTCTGTCGGTCATGATGCTTCTAACCTCTTTCTCTTCTTCCATTGTTCTCTGTTTGACACGAACATACACACATGACATGATACCTGCACCAGTCTATTTCCCCATTTCATTAACCACTGTGGATGATGGTAGATGGTTCCCCCAGCACTGTCCATTATCTATCCACTATAACGTCATGTTGCAGGAACCATAGGAAAAAGAAATATATGATTTTAATTGTATCTATTTGATTGCAGGTGAGTGAGTACGCCCGCCTTCTTCCCCGACCTACAAGCTCATTAAACCTGCGACGGTGGTGAGTGTTACCTCTGAAGTATTATACAGGAGGAGAGGCCCTCGGCTCTCTCTAATTCTCTGACCGGCACATTTCTCAGTTCATGTGTTCTTCCTTGATGATAACGGGTCAACATCCGTCTCCCACGTTAGTTGAGCATCCGACTCTCCTTCGCACTGAAGTAATATGGTGCACTGTACCACTTGGCTTATGGAAACTTGGTAAATTTTTGAGACCCTCCCTGAGGCCCCAGTGTTGGAAGCACTACTGTGTATGGCGCAGTTTCTTTTGTGTTCGTGTACACTCATGAGCCCCTCCGGGGTCATGTGTCGTGTTTGACTTGGGCGATTGTATGGCTTTTATATTTACGTGATCATGTTAGATGATTACAATTTGTTTGTTAAGGGAAGAGAGTTTTGCACTCGTGTTATATATGTGTGTATCATGTCTTTATTCCTGTGTATGAACACACACACACACACACACACACACACACACACACACACACACACACACACACACACACCAGTCTAATGCGGTAACCCATTTATCGACAGGCCCCGAAGAGGGGATGAACATCTGGGTTGGGTGTTTACAGACAGCCGGAGTTGCCTCTGCTGGCTTGTGTGTGTGTGTATGTGTGTGTGTGTGTGTGTGTGTGTGTTGAATCAGATAAACGGTGTACAGGAATTTATGCAGCAATTGCTGGGTCACACTTAGTTGGATGGAGCCAGACCGTTATATACCCAAGTTATACGAAGACGTGGGATGTTATGTTCGGATTGTACAATTTCTGTTCACTTGATGACGTATTTCATTCGTTGGTTCACCTTAGTGCGAGAGTGCATGTTGTGCCTGGGTGATCTGATGTGATCTGTACTGACGCAGAAATCTTTTGATATCAATAAGTTTTTCGTCATCATGTTCTACTAAGATGTTGCCACCATTTACCTCGCAGAGAAAAATCCTCTCGAGCATTAAAAAGGTGAAGGTGACCTAAGTTTAGGTTACCAAATGACTGTCGCCTTTCTGTGCTGTGACGATAGCAGCGTCAACGTTACAGAAAAACCTTAAGCATAAGATTAAATCAAAGTTGATTTTCCATCGTACCATCATGTCAGGAGAACCTCAGAGGCTGCAATGGTGTATTTCTTCAGAGGAATTTGTTTCTTGAAATTACGATTTTTTTTTTGCTTGTCTTTTTATCAATGAACGAAGACTGAGGGATGTAATTTGTTGCTGAAAATATAGATCCTTCTACTCAAAAATTCTCCCTTTGATAAGGATAATAGTTTCCAAGGAGGTCGAGGAAATAGCTTATTACCAACATATGCCCACTGAACCACTGCTCCCCAGGGACTGCCACTAACACCACTACTCCCCAACCACCACCACCACTACCACCACTGCTCCCCAACCACCACCACCACCACTACCACCACTGCTCCCCAGGGACGGCCACAGTAACGAGCCTTCTGTGCGGCCAGCTGACTGGTCACTTCCAACTCCTCTGTGAGGCAGGTCAATGATGGAGCCTCACCATTTCCTATAGACCAGTGAAGTTTTCCTGGTTCTTTTTTTTTTACCTTTTTTCTTCTTTCCTGGTGGGAATCTTGGGTTTCTTTAATGCCTCTTATCATTGTTTGGGTTACTTCGCTGTATCTTTTGCGATCCTCCATACAACCTTACTTTATATTGGTTCTGTCCGTTCTCTCTCTCTCTCTCTCTCTCTCTCTCTCTCTCTCTCTCTCTCTCTCTCTCTCTCTCTCTCTCTCTCTCTCTCTCTCTCTCTCTCTCTCTCACATATTTATCTGCTTGTCTATATATGTCTTTGTTTGTCTGAATGTCTGATTCTTTTCCGTCTCTCAATCGACCTATATTGTTAGCCTTAACTGCAGCCTCTGTTGAACCATTTTTTTTTTCCGATTTCCGATTGGATGCTGAGGCAGTGCTCTATCCCTTGTATCAACTCTTCACAATAGTCGCAAGGTCCAGAATCAAATACACCTCCCACTCTCCCACATCCCCTCCCCTGATGCTCTCTTGAAATGACTTGGGCAATCGTGGCCTCATTTGTCTGACCAGCGGGCATAAAGGGCGTATGTACCGTGAACGAACACACGCCCCCCCGCCCCCTGAAGCCCCCCTGTAGCCCTCAAGTCCCCCTGTAGCCCCCCCCCCTACTCTAAATCTCCGGCGATCTGACACCAGTTGCTTATATCCATCGGGGTTAAGCAGGAGGGGGAAGGGACCTCCAGGGAGTTTCTTGGGCTCTGAATATATATCACAATCATACGAGAGTGGGATGGTTGGTGTAGTTTGGACACAGGTGTAAAAAGACTAGGATGAAATAATTAAGTTTTGGAGAGACGGGACGGAAAGGAGTGCAAAGTTTGGAGCAAAGGAATAAAGAGAAGAAGAACCGATTTGAGACCAAGGGAAGATAAATGGTATTCGGAGATGAAAGAGAGGAAGAGTTGCAAAGAAAAAGATTGGATACAGGAAAGCGCAATGAAGAGAAAGTAGATCAAAATGGAGTTCGAGAGAAATTAGTTGGTAAACAATGAAGCAGAAAGAGAGAAAAATCATTGAAAAAGAGTTAAGTTAGCGATAGAAAAATAAGAAAGAAACTGGAGAAAATTGAGTAAAAGTCTAGTTAATAGCTTTAGAGAAATTAATGAAACTGAAGGGGTTTGGAACGGAGCTGAACCAGGGAGTTAGATAAAAGAAGTGTAGACATTTTTGGTGCATATTTAACGCATCGGCTGTGGACAGACCGAATACCACAAAGGCCACTAGGCTTATATCGGTCGATGAGGAAAAAAAAGGCAGTTCTCGTAAGAATAATTATGCATGTGGACTGTATCGTGAAAGTGAGCAATGGAACCAGCAATGGAAAATATATATGCATTGATGAAAATGAGAATATGTCGACCATTAGGTACGTGATGTTTTCCACGTTAGGTTAGGATGGCTTTCTTCTGGGAGGGGAACGGCGGTACAGCAGGTTAGGAATGGCTCTGCTGCAGCTTAGGAATGGTTCTGCTGCAGCTTAGAAATGGTTCTCCCGCTTCTTACGGTATGGCTCTGCTGCAGCTAAGGAATGGCTCTGCTTCAGCTTAGGAATGGTTCTGCTGCAGCTTACGGTTAGCTCTGCTGCAGCTAAGGAATGGTTCTGCTGCAGCTTAGAATTGTTCTCCCGCTTCTTACGGTTAGCTCTGCTGCAGCTAAGGAATGGCTCTGCTTCAGCTTAGGAATGGTTCTGCTTAAGCTTAGAATGGCTCTGCTACAGCTAAGGAATGGCTCTGCTGCGGCCCAGGAATGGTTCTGCTGCAGTTTAGAAATGACTCCGTTGCCGCTGCAGCATAGGAATGGTTCTGATGCGGCTTAGGAATTATTCTGTTGCAGCTGAGGAATGGTTCTGCTGCAGCATAGGAATGGTTCTGCTGAATCTTAGGAATGGCTCTGCTGTAGGCTAGGAATTGTTCTGCTGAAGCTTGGTAATGTATCTGCTGAAGCTTAGAAATGGTTCTGATGCAGCTTAGAAATGGTTCTGATGCAGCTTAGAAATGGTTCTGATGCAGCTTGGAAATGGTTCTGATGCAGCTTAGAAATTATTCTACTGCAGCCTAGGAATGGCTTACTGCTGCAGCTTAGGAATGGCTCTGTGCTGCAGTTTAAGAATGGTTCTGCTTGAGCTTAGGAATACCTTTGCTGCAGGTTAGGAATGGCTCTGTTGCTTGTTAACAATGACTTTACAGCCGATAGGGAATGTCTGTTAGGCATCCTAGGAATAACACGGCAGTGAATTGGGAATGTCTCTGCAGCAGGTTGATGATAGCTTTGTAGCAACATAAGAATACGTCGTCAGCAGTGAGGAGGTGGTTGTGTTGTAAGGGAAGAAGACTGCGTCCCTAGAATCGCAGCGATGGCCTTAAATATAGATAGATAGATAGATAAATAGATAGATTAATAGATAGATAGATATTAGGTGGAAGCCACACTCTTAGAATTTCGATACATGTAAATGGTAAACGTAGTAGATTTTTCGAGAGGAAATGAAGTTGTCAGTTCCAGAGCCTCTCTCTACCTGAGGTCAGCCTATACAGCAGTGTGTACAGGTTAGGTATCCAGTTGAAGATACAGTGTCAGGTAACGGTGAAGCTTTGCCTGACGAGGGTGATCGACTTTCATCAAAGGAAATCCTGTAAGTATCTTAACCAGACTCAAATACCTCTCCGTGAAGGGCTAAATCCTTTTAAATGATTTTTATCGGACATTCGAAACCTAAAACATTCAATTAACTCCGTCCGTGAGCAGCAGCAAGACCACTTGGACACGCTCTTGTCAAATAACTAAATCCCACTGCCTCAGTATGGAGGGCTGGCTGCCCAAGTCTTGGAATCTTTGATTTCCCTTACCAGCAGCCTTGCAGAGTAATATCACGACCTGGACACAGACAACCACACATTCCTCAGCTAACCGAACTCGATCCAGACCTCTCCGCATAGAACGCCGAATCTCTCTCCTCTCTCTCTCTCTCTCTCTCTCTCTCTCTCTCTCTCTCTCTCTCTCTCTCTCTCTCTCTCTCTCTCTCTCTCTCTCTCTCTGGATATTCTGTATATATAAATCCAGATTCCAATGCGGACTGACGCTCCCATTGTTTCAGAGGTTTTGTGTTTTCATCACCGTCTCTGGGACTTATTGTTGTCAGGACGCCGACATCATCTGGTAAAGTGAGATGCAGCGTGGATTAGTCGCTGAGAAAGAAAGAAAGATATAAAAAAAGTGTGTCACATTTTTCTCCTCTCCCAGCCATGCCTGTCCAGATGGATGAACGATTCAGTGAGAAGCATTGTAGTGGGTTCCTTGGATTCGCGAGCATAGGTTAACACTGGCCTGGGATGGATTAGAGAATTGCAACAGCGGTGTGGAACATCGGAGGCTTTTTGCCAAGTCTGTTCGATCGGAAGGAAAAATCTAAGACTAGTGACAAGGAAGACGTATGAAGAGCTTTGTCAGCAACGTCTAGAAAATAAATGGTCTGGGTATAAAGTCTAAGACTGAATGAGAGTGTGTGAAATTAAGGAGGAGTTGAGGGACGTGTCTCGACTTCGTAAAAATATCTTACATTTCGCAAAATCTTACTTGTAGTCTTGGCGCTACGTGAAAAAAAAATTCACTTGAGCTAAACTTCTTTCGTATAGAAACCCTTGTTTCATAAATCCTCAGCTCACCAAGACTTCGTGGTGAACTTTATGCTCACATGAGATCATGGAAAAGTCAGCTGGTATCATTATAACTGCTTCAGGTAATGGATGCTTCTGGATATAGGAAGTCTGTTTTATATAGGATATCAAGATACACAGTTCCGTGGAAAAGTACATTGCTGAACACATTCAATCATAGCACTCTCGCTGTCTTAAAATGGAGAGAAAAATGAGAAGTTTGTCATATTGTGTACAGAACAAAGTCGGTATGTGAAGTATGGTTTCAGGCTTGGGAAATTGAACGATTGTGTTTATTTATTATAAGATTATATCCAACTAACTTTTTGCAGTATCACATCTATCTGATTTTATGTTGACTTTGTAAAAGTTATGTGCGACTTAGTAAATTCTGAGTTGTATAGAGACAGCAAGACAATAGAGGCGAAAAAGATTCATCATTGATACACTTTACCACAGCACGCCAGTGTCACAGTGTTTTGACTTACATTACGAGATTTTGCTTGAAGTGCAGCAGTTTGATCTTCCTCGTATATCTCTACCACAACATGAAATGTTCGGGATTAGGTAAGACTCCCGGAAACAGTTTTTATAATCATCTATTCATTTCCTGCTGGGATTTGGTGTCCATCAGCAACATCGTCAGTATTACCAGTTCCATGATGACCTGTTTGGGTACAATCGCTAATGGCGAGCGTTTGGCTGGGTAATTAGATAAACTGAGCAAACCTTTCCACTTTTTTTCCTTATTAATCTTTCCTTGAACGTACTGCGTCCGTGAATGTTTGCATGTACGCCAAAATCTTGAGAGATTCACAGTGTCTAAAGCAAAGGCTGGAGGACGATACAGTATCCTCGTGAACCATTTCTCCCGAGTTTCAAAGAGTATATCATGTGTACATTTGTCCCCTGTGTTCACTACATATATAATGTCACCAACATTCTTTCGTAAAATCTTTGGTATAGCATTATAGGTGACGTCAGATTTTTGTGTATCATTACAGGTGACGTAAGATCTTAGTTTAGCGTTATAGGTGACGCAAAGTCAATGTATATCATTATGGGTGAAGTTACATCTTTTGTGTGTCATTATTGGTGACGTAGAATTCTTGTAAAGCATTGTAAGTAATGTAAAACCTTTGTGCAGCATTGTAGGTGACGTAAAACCTTTGTACAGCAATATACGTGACGTAAAGCCTTTGTGCAACATTGTAGGTGACGTAAATTCTATGTGTAGAACCATTGGTAATATTCAATTCAAAAGGAATCATCAGCTCGATGATTGCAGCCATTCTAATTCTTATTACTTGGTTTCCCTTTTCTTAAGACGTATTATCTAGAATATGTCTTATGTTGCTGCAATACATTACCTGGGTTTTATTGATAGAATTTACAAATGTGTGAGTTCTGTGCTGAGCTGCTCTATCCTGTTTTAAGGCTTACTTTATTATAAAAATCGAAAAGCACCAGTCCAGTAAAAGATAGGTGAATAGGTAGAGTGATATGTATTTATAGAAAAGATCTTCACATCCTTAGAAAAGGGTTTAGCTACTCTTATTTCCTGGCTACTGTCTAAATATCACCACAGGATAATGTGCAACATCTCGTGATCTCCCAGTAGAGTTTTTCTGGCTGAAGCATTTATAACGGTAGTAATAAGACCTCAATGTTGTATACGCGTTTTTACGGGAGAATAAGAATCATTTGGAATATCTCAGTCTTTATACTTTTTATTGTCCTTGTAAGAATCCTTGAAACGTCTCCCTTTTGGTGTCTGTGATTTATCATTTCTTTTTATTTTGTTTTTTATATTTTGGTTTCAGTAAAGAACACGAGCAATTTTCTCTGTATTCTGTTCAAATTAATGTCTGGTGGAACGGAACAACCTGAAAAAATGTATATGTTTATACTTGCTGTTTTGAGTATTAGTGTTCAATTTATTGGATTAACGGTGCATACACGTATGTAAGCTCTACGTTTATTGGCGGTCACGCCGGGACACTCTCATTTGTTAGCTCTGTACTTATTGGCTGATGGCCTCCTCGATTCTCGGGGAGACCATGCATTTATATTGTCGTCATTGAGAAACAAATGAACACCATCAAAGCTCATTAAGGAGCAGGTACGTTTAAGGGGGCTTAGGAAGCGTGTGCTAGTCCATTGCAGTAAACTCGAGTAAGGAAATTTCATAAAAGGTTAAATATCGTGTATGTTTATTTTTACTCCTTCAGTGTGAGCCCGGCCTATACAAAACTGCAACTCCGAATCTGGATTATCCATCGACAGTGGAAAAGAAACATCGCTGTTAAATCCGTACGTCAGGCTTCCATTTATTTTCCCCCGCTAGTTTCCCCTCAAAATATAGGCAATAACAACTCCCAGATAAAAACAAAAGCCAGACGAAAGCATCACATTCGGAGACTTTTTAAGACAAATGTGATCTATTTTTCTATTCGAATCAGAAATGGATGTAGATGCTGATTTCTTTTTTTTTTTTCTATTCTTTCTCTCTTAGTAGCTTCCCAAACCACAAAAAAGAGGTACGTTTTCGAGGCATATTAAGGGGAAGAATTATTGAACATATGATCACAGGAAGAATTATTGAACATATGATCACAGGAAGAATTATTGAACATATGATCACAGGAAGAATTATTGAACATATGATCACAGGAAGAATTATTGAACATATGATCACAGGAAGAATTATTGAACATATGATCACAGGAAGAATTATTGAACATATGATCACAGGAAGAATTATTGAACATATGATCACAGTTTCTACTTAGCTGCTTCATCTAGGTCAAGCACTAAGTCATGGAGATATTTAAGTTACATGTGTTTGAGATGTTTGAAGCGAAGACATTTAGATTCAGATAGATTAAAATTGTGGAGCAAGAGCCAAGAACCTGACGTGCCGATAAAGCTGGCATGGTCACTGGATCATCTTGAACACCTTAGCGAGATGGTTAAACATTTTTCAACTGCTTGTTATAGCTTGACGTTGATGGCCTCGATGACCCTGGCCGTTGATGGGCCTAAAACCCAAATATCCAGTCAACCAACGGCCAAGCAAACCCACACATCGTTCACAGCACACGTGCACCGAACTGCGTCCATAGCACAGGCACAAACGCGACCTGTGCCAATAATGGCACACTCGCGGGAACGGACTGTCATTGACAAGAGCCCGTGCCAAGCTTGGGCCTGGCGAATCTCTCTCTCTCCACACACACACACACACACACACACACACACACAGTGCCCCCTGCTCCTTCCATAATAAACACGATCTCCGATACTAATTTCCTCTGTTCTACGATAACTCCCATCCTTAACGATACCTTACCTAACCCGAACGATCCCTTACGTCTGACCTGCCAGTCCTCTTACCCCCACACCCAACCCTCTACCACCATACCCGTTACACGCGATATCCTCACTCCTGACTCTCTCTCTCTCTCTCTCTCTCTCTCTCTCTCTCTCTCTCTCTCTCTCTCTCTCTCTCTCTCTCTCTCTCTCTCTCTCTCTCCCCCTTGTCCTTTGCAGATCACTCAGCGCAAAGTGAGGGGCTGATTGCTTCGCTAATTAAGTAATTGAGTCGGGACAGACTGGCCGGCTAGGAGGAGCAGGTTGGAGTTCAGTCATCAGGAGCTGACACTGACACTGGCGGGCCTCCACTGTCTGTGTCCAGTGTTAGACTTGGCTCTCTCTCCATCCCTCCGCGTCTCTGTGTGGACATGTGGGTATGCGTATATGTATGTATGTATGTATGTATGTATGTATGTATGTATGTATGTATGTAAGTATGTATATATGTACGTATGTGTGTATGTATGTATGTATGTATGTATGTATGTGTGTAAGTATGTATATATGTACGTATGTGTGTATGTATGTATGTATGTATGTATGTATGTATGTATGTATGTATGTATGTATGTAAGTATGTATATATGTACGTATGTGTGTATGTATGTATGTATGTATGTATGTATGTATGTATGTATGTGATTATCCTCTGTGCGTTACGGGTAGAGAGTTTTACACTTGCGTTGTCCCGTCTCATAGCCTTGTATTTGTCTGCCATGCATTTGCTCTTATGTCTGTGCATGCACACACACACACACACACACACACACACACACACACACACACACACACACACACACACACACACACCAGCCTAACCCAGGTATCCATTTATCGAATCGACCAGCCCCGAGGGGAGGATGAACACCTAGGTTGGCTGTAAGGTCAGGCCGACTGCCACGCCCAGGATTCGAACTCATGCAGGTCCAGCCTCAGACTGGCCTGTGATGACTCCTGGTCGGTTATACTAACCACTACACCACGGAGGCCTGTATATATGTATGTTTGTATGTATAATATATGTATGTATGTATGTATATATGTATGTATGTTTGTATGTATGTATGTATTATATGTATGTTTGTATGTATGAATACATGTATGTGTATGTATGTATGTATGTATCATATGTATGTTTGTATGCATGTCCATGTATATCTATGTATGTTGTCCCTTAGTCTTTCCCTGTATGTGCTGAGGAGGATTATACTGCTCAAATGCTTTCCGTGTTTGAGGAAATGCCTCGTCACGCCTCCCCCTGCACTTTCCCTGCCTGATTCCCAATTACGCCGTTTCGTTCTGGATTCTCCTCTCACGACAACGACTTGTTGTCCACGTTACCACCTTCTTGACTCTCTAGGAACTTAGCGTGTTGTTATCATGCGTCCCCACATCCCTCTTTATTAAGATGTGGACGGGTCGATGGCCTCCTGCCTGTATTTTCATTGCTCATTTCACTCATTTCTGTTACTAGTCTTGTTGCGTTCCATCGAAGCAGTTGGAAGTGACCGCTTGGGTAAGGAGACCATAACATTCTAGCCTGGATCGAGTACACATCGCAAATACCTTCCTAATTGTCTCACAGTCCATTCATTTGAAGGTAATTTTGATGATGTTCGAAATATATATATATATATATATATATATATATATATATATATATATATATATATATATATATATATATATATATATATATATATATATATATATATATATATATTCCTATGAGTTCACGGGGAAAATGAAACAAGGTAAGTTCCCAAGTGCACTTTCGTGTAATAATCACATCGTCAGGGGAAACACAAAAAATATAACAGTCAGTTGATATACATCGAAGAGACGAAGCTAGGACGCCATTTGGACAATCGCATATTCACCAAATGGCGTCCTCGCTTCGTCTCTTCGATGTATATCAACTGACTGTTAGATTTCTCTCTTGTGTCTCCCCTGATGATGTGATTATTACACGAAAGTGCACTTAGGAACTTATCGTGTTTCCCTTTCTCCGTGGACTCATAGGAAAATCTTGATCACGCGCAAAATTGTGATCCTTTCCAATATATATATATATATATATATATATATATATATATATATATATATATATATATATATATATATATGCTTCTCTCACGACCCTTTTTCCCTTGATGTTCTAGTGATAATTTGATACCCAAGGTTCCTCTCACAGCACATGTTTTGTGATATGTTTCATCTAGTATGGTGGCACTCACCAAAGTCTCTTGGAGCAGTATCTTCGTGACTGTATTTTCGTAGGTTAAGTTTTATTAGTTATCTGTCCGACCGCTGCTCTATCGTCTCATGTGTTGTATGGCCAACCGACTTCTGTTTTTGATTCAGTCCTGAAATCTTTGCCCTCTGTACTATCCCTGATTTTCTGTTTTCATCTAATTCTTTCTCTTCTTATATACCCTTTGTTGAATGAACGTCTCCCAGCATCTAGTTGATGATACTCTCTCTCCCATGTAGCCCCTTTTCTCTTTATATGACGTCGCCGCTAGACACGATAAATAGTCCTCATTAAGGCGAGTCTTGGAATTGAATGAAGCTCTACAAAAATCTAAAGGGATGAAAAACATTAGGGAAAAAAAGAAAGATAACTTGAAGCTGATAAAAGGATTTAGAAGTTGAAGTTTTGAGAATAGAAAGATGATGACTGTTAGAGAAAACATGAGAGGGAAAGAAGTTTTAGAGCTTGGAGTTGTGGTGCAAGACGCAGACCACAGCCCACCTCCCCTAAGGGCTTGAAACAGCTCACCCTTAAGTTGCTAACTCCTCCCCGGTAACCATGCAACTCCTTATGGCGAATGCACAAGCATCTATTCTTGGAAGCCGAAACCAAAGTAATATTCCAAGAAGGAAGGAGAACCAATATTGCAGGGAAAGGCAAATGGGCTAAGTTTTCAGGTCTTATTGCTTGAGATTGGAATCTCTTGAGTGATTATGTGGATTCAGAACCTCCCCTGGGGTGAGAACAGTACACTATATACGAACTGCAATATCGAGGCGTATGTACACAAGCTAAAAGTCAACGGCGTTAGAACACGACTTCCATTTTCTTAAAGGAAGATTGAAATATCACGCGAGGTTTCCAAAATGGGTTTGTATGCTACGGTGATGACGAAGTATCTTCAGTGTGTTGAGTGGTGACAATAGAAAAAAAATCCAATAGAAAAAATGGCCAAGTTGTGAGGAGTTAGAGAACCATTTGAGGATGAAGGGATATAGCAGCTTCGTCGTAAAGATTATGACAGCCTTCCCCTCAAAAAAAATGTTATGAAGTTTGTAAAGTTAGGTGAGCAGACGCTGACAGAGAAAAATAATGGCAGCTGAGGGGGAAAAAAAAAATATCTTAAGCCAGATGACTTCAAAAGTTAAGTGATTCAAGGTCGACGAGGCGTGCAGCACCAGACGCGATGATGGTGGCGTCAGCACAAACTCCACCTTGCGAGTGGAGGCAAAGGTCACTCACTTGAAGACCAGAAAGGAACTAATGAACGCAACAGAAAGCTGTGTGTACCAGAGGAGTAAACGAGTGAAAGAATTACTCGCATGATAGTGTTCAAATGAAGAAGGGTCGCACCAGACCGGGACTGCTGATGAACGGAAGTTATTATAACTGAGGCACTAGGGGGTGGGGGGGGGGTTAGGAGTGGCCAGTGCAGATACAGCCTGGGCCCTTCCTCTCCGTAACAGGGCGGGAATTCGGAGATTCCCTGTCTGTGCCGCAGGACGCCGCCAGGAACCAGAGAGATCATAGACTTGATAAGCTCTTCTTTGCATGTATCTCATGATCGAAATAAAAGAAAAGAAGCGAGAAGATGGGAAATGGCTATGATAGTAGGGCGTAAAAACAGAGTAGTTGAGACGCAAAGTTCACGTACGGAGATAACTTGCCAGCCGGTGTCTTTATCTTTAAGGAGGGAGAAAGGAACTCCAGCGGTCCTAACACTGAGGGTGTTGACGACGGATCTTGACACCAATTCATTACCACCTAAGTCTGGATGGTAATGCAAGTGTCACCCCAGACGGTAGCTGTCTAGAGGCTCCTGCCAACAGTGTAGCTCCTTGACGGGTAGTGGGTATACAAGTAGAACTTAGATGAGCTGGGTTCTTAGCAGTGGTCAGTGCTTTATTGCCTGAACCCTCCCTCTCTTACTGTCAGCTGAGTTGAATATATGTATTTTCCTGTAATACTGTATTTGTGATTCCTCTTTGCGTGTTGCCACGTTTCTTTACCTGGTATATGTACCATGTTTTTCCACCTATGTCCACACACACACACACACACACACACACACACACACACACACACACACACACGCACGCACACACACCATTGTTAACGTTATAAACAATCCACTAACAAGTGCATGGATAAGCTAGTAAACAGCTTAGTTTTCTCCTACCTGAGCTATGTGGCATGTCAAGTACTATATTGCTATATTCCCACATTACTGTAATGTTCGACTAATTATCATCAATTAACACATAGTATTTAGTTACTCTGTAAAACCTTTTGTATATCTGTCAGTTTGACCAAGTAGATATACCTCACTCATGTGCTTGTTAGAAGCGTGGAAATAACCTGGCCAAAACCTTAATCTTAGCTAGTCAGTGTCATGACTACCACCTCTGTGATATCTGTAATATTCAAACTGTTTATTTCCAGCTGAAGCGCTTCATAAGTTCTGAATACCGTTCTTTAGTAATATCATTATTATTATTACATTATCATCATGGGGATGAGAGAGCTTGGGAAGTGAGTCAATTGTTGTTCGCTGATGATACAGCGCTGGTGGCTGATTCATGTGAGAAACTGCAGAAGCTGGTGACTGAGTTTGGTAAAGTGTGTGGAAGAAGAAAGTTGAGAGTAAATGTGAATAAGAGCAAGGTTATTAGGTACAGTAGGGGTGAGGGTCAAGTCAATTGGGAGGTGAGTTTGAATGGAGAAAAACTGGAGGAAGTGAAGTGTTTTAGATATCTGGGAGTGGATCTGTCAGCGGATGGAACCATGGAAGCGGAAGTGGATCATAGGGTGGGGGAGGGGGCGAAAATTTTGGGAGCCTTGAAAAATGTGTGGAAGTCGAGAACATTATCTCGGAAAGCAAAAATGGGTATGTTTGAGGGAATAGTGGTTCCAACAATGCTGTATGGTTGCGAGGCGTGGGCTATGGATAGAGATGTGCGCAGGAGGATGGATGTGCTGGAAATGAGATGTTTGAGGACAATGTGTGGTGTGAGGTGGTTTGATCGAATAAGTAACGTAAGGGTAAGAGAGATGTGTGGAAATAAAAAGAGCGTGGTCGAGAGAGCAGAAGAGGGTGTTTTGAAATGGTTTGGGCACATGGAGAGAATGAGTGAGGAGAGATTGACCAAGAGGATATATGTGTCGGAGGTGGAGGGAACGAGGAGAAGAGGGAGACCAAATTGGAGGTGGAAAGATGGAGTGAAAAAGATTTTGTGTGATCGGGGCCTGAACATGCAGGAGGGTGAAAGGAGGGCAAGAAATAGAGTGAATTGGAGTCAGGTGGTATACAGGGGTTGACGTGCTGTCAGTGGATTGAAGCAAGGCATGTGAAGCGTCTGGGGTAAACCATGGAAAGCTGTGTAGGTATGTATATTTGCGTGTGTGGACGTGTGTATGTACATGTGTATGGGGGGGGGGGGGGTTGGGCCATTTCTTTCGTCTGTTTCCTTGCGCTACCTCGCAAACGCGGGAGACAGCGACAAAGTATAAAAAAAAAAAAAAAAAAAAAAAAAATCATTATTATTACACACACACACACACACACACACACACATATACTATCGCTGGATTTAAGCTTCAGTCTCTCTGGAGGTTTGGATATGAATCCCACCATTTCCTGACACTTTTACTGGCCTCCTTGGTGTAGAGGTTAGTGTTACTGACTATGCGTCAGCGCATACCAGGCTGGGGTCGAACACCCGTGGGTTCGAATCCTGGGCATGGCAGTCGGCCTACAAAAAACCTAGGTGCTCATCCTGTCGTAGGGTCTGGTCGATAAATGGGTACATGGCTGAGGCTGGTGTGTGTGTGTGTGCTTGCGTGTGTGTGTGTGTGTGTGCGTGTGTGTATGTGTGTTACGGGCAGAAAGTTTTACACTCGTGTTGCCCCCGTCTCATAACCTTATATGTATCATGTCTTCACTGCTATGTGACCAAACACGTAACAATGTCCAGCTGAAAGCTTAAAACTCCCAAACAACGTAAACTACATCGGTATAACCACGACATCATTCACCTGGCGCTTACCAGCCCGCTGTCAACACGGACGCCCCCAAAAATACATAGGCGACAGCACCATGATATAAACCACACTCACCAGCATTTCACTGAAAACACGGAGACACTGGTGCATGGCGCACGTAATCCCTTTATAAATCAAGTGCAAAGGAAGCTAGGAACCTACAACTGTTCAACATCTACAATAGAGATGACCTCACTCTCTACCTCATGCGACTCCCCCAGGTGACAAACTGTCCCCCCCCCCCAAAAAAAAAAAGCACACACACACGCACACACACCAGTTGACCTAACAAGTTTACTCCCTACAGACTACACTACCACGCACGAACCACAAGGAAACGTGGATTCCAGCTCAAGATATTTCCTTCGTTGTCGGCCTCGTCTGATCCCGCTTTAAGATGTGCTCCACTCTTGTTTCTGTTCGTTTTCATTATCATTTTTTCGTTGTATCCTTTCTAGATGCTATGACTGACGATGGGCAGTGCTGGTGAGACCGAAAAACGTCTGGTATGCGATTAAGAAATAAACTGAAAATGAATATAGAACTTTTAGTTCACATTTTATTTGATAAAGCAAACTTTATGATGGCAGTCGGCTAACACCCCAACCCAGGTGTTTATCCTCCCCTCGGGGCTGGTCGATAAATGAGGACCTGGCTTAGGCTGAGGAGTGTGTGTGTGTGTGTGTGTGTGTGTGTGTGTGTGGTGTCTGAGCATATATATAAGATTGAGATGGGTCAGTGAGTGCGTAAAACTCTCCCTGTAATATATAGTAATCGCACACACTCACCAAATTAAGACAAATAGATTATACCCAGGTGCACACATCTGGGGCTCATCAGTGTTAACACAGAGTTTCACTCTATAGCTGGCATCGTCATGGGGTTATGACGCGCAGAAATATGCCGGTACATACGCATAGACAGGTCATTTCAATTTTCCAAAGGAAGGAACAGAGAAGGGGGCCGGGTGAGGATGTTTCCTCAGAGGCCCAGTCCTATTTTCTTAACGCTACCTCGCTGAGGCGGGAAATGGCGAATAGTGTGAGAGAAAAGAGAATATATATATATATATATATATATATATATATATATATATATATATATATATTCTTTTCTTTCTTTTAAACTATTTGCCATTTCCCGCGTTGGCGAGGTAGTGTTAAGAACAGAGGACTGGGCCTTTTTTGGAATATCCTCACCTGGCCCCCTCTGTTCCTTCTTTTGGAAAATTAAAAAAAAAAAAAAACGAGAGGGGAGGATTTCCAGCCCCCCGCTCCCTCCCCTTTTAGTCGCCTTCTACGACACGCAGGGAATACGTGGGAAGTATTCTTAATCCCCTATCCCCTATATATATATATATATATATATATATATATATATATATAGAGAGAGAGAGAGAGAGAGAGAGAGAGAGAGAGAGGTAGATGAATAGTTAGATAGATAGATATTCCGCTCCCACTCAAACCGCTCCATAACTACCCACCATCACCCAAGTAGAAATCAAATTCCTGCCCGTGCCTCACACTTGGTATATCCAGCACGATTTTGTAACACCTGTGTTGCTCTATAGATGAAGGTGGTCACACATACTGGTGTGGCTAACCTGACGCACGATGTGTTTTACAGTGAACTGAAAACTTCCATCTGTGCTGATCTGTAGATGTGGCGGTCAACATCAAGTTGTTCCCTTGACTTCTATTTCATATTTGTCTTAGTGGTTTGATTGATTAGGTTAAAGACGTAAGTCACACACATTGCCAGAATATGTTTATGATGTAAGATTTATTTACAGGAGTTATAGTGTTACTAATATAGCAATTTATGAATCGAATTTTCTTCCTGTCTTGATAATATTCATTTCTCGATGTTTTAGTGGCGACCTTCAGTCAAAAGGAACTGACCAAATATTTGCCATTTAATAGTTTTATTCGTGATATCAGGATAATGAAACTGTGTTAGTCTGGAAACTAACATAAATAGATTTGTTTGCATTTTCTATTTTCTCGCTATTCGCCCGAGCTTTGTTGAATCAAGTCGAATTTTAATCAAACTTTGTGAAGTTATGTACATATTCATGATGAAGTTATAGTCAAAAGCCTGAGCTGAACTACCTTTCTATATGCACGTCCACAGACACTCCCTTGGTATTCAATTTCCTCTCAGCTGCTTTCCTGTATCGTGCCGGAGTTGTGTCAAAACTTGTTAGATTTGTCACTCTGTCGAAACCGTATGTACACAATACACCCATGTATGCAGATGTGGCCGTATATGTACCTCTCCAGCTCCAAGCTCTTATAAGAAACCTTGTTGAGAAATATTATATTGTCCT
Organism: Panulirus ornatus; assembly: GCF_036320965.1. Taxonomy (NCBI): domain Eukaryota; kingdom Metazoa; phylum Arthropoda; class Malacostraca; order Decapoda; family Palinuridae; genus Panulirus; species Panulirus ornatus. Next base: position 52,476,751 of record NC_092227.1, on the reverse strand, counting down.
CATATGTAGTGATAATACTTATGGTATCGATCCTCACTTTCAGAAAAGAGAAGGGAGTCATAGCTTTCCCTTTTCCATTGGCCTTAACATACATGCGTGTCCGGTCTGTCTCTGCTTGATCGCTGAATAAGTAAAAACCTTTAGAAAACTTGGCTGGATGAGTTACATCCTGGGTCTCTTGCTCCATGATTAAATCCAAGTTTAATCCAATGTATCACTATGTGCCTTCGGTAACACATCCTAGACTGCTTTATGTTTTGTGATCCACTGTCGGCCTTACAGGACGTTTGTACATTGTTATATAAACAAAGCGTTTTTCTTTTACGTACATACATTTGCAAAAATTGCAGTTCTACTGAGAGAATAGGTGCTGTGCAGAAAGTAGGTGAGTATTTCGAACTCAGTTGTTAGAACTTTATTCCACTTGTTGGCTGTCATCGTAGTCTCTTCTCCAAGCTGGCTGCCAGTGTCTACCCTTGCAAAAGGCTCATCTCCCTTTCCCGTGGAAAATTTTGTTTCCAAATGAAGGTTGATTATTACGCATGATACATAATACACATCATACCTAGATTTACTCTGATAGAAATAGGTAATATGATAAAGAAGTCAAATATTATATAATCAAATTTGTAGTGATTGATGAAAATAGTTTTCCTTTTACTGTCGCTGAACATTACAGATAATGATTCGAAACTCGGTGTCGAATCATTGACCAGTGACACAATACATACATAAATCTGACTGACACACACATGACCGGGAATGCTTTAAAACGTCAATGATATCATGAGGTGAATAAACATTCGGTTGTTAAAAATGCAGTAACGAGTACCATGAATTATTACATGTTGGAATGTGACATCCCCTCACTATATTTCATTTCATCTGTGAAACAAAATTACATTAAACATTGAAAACTTAACAAGCAAAATATCTTCATCTTTTTTGGGTATAATGACAAATTGATAGTTAGAAAAAGAACTAACTCTTACAGATGTCTTGAATTTTCATGTTACTTTCTCTTTACATGTTTTAAAGCAGAATGATTCACATGCGAAATCAGTTCGCTTCTAGTAAGACAGAGATCAGACGTCGATGGAAATATAGTTGTCAGCCATTCGCTAAAAGGTAGCGTTCCCGTATCTAGCATGTTTAACCAGGCTGTGAATTGTGACTTGCATAGTCCACAGGAAGAAGACACACTCTAGTATTCTTTGAGTAAAATAGTTCATATTACGCATGTTGACGCACCACAAATGGTTGGGTAGAATCCGTCGTTTTGTGGAAGGTATGAGAAGTTATTCATCTTTGCAATGCAATAAGATTAAATGACCCTGATGTGTGCTCTTTCAGCTAAATTAATTATATGAACCTGGTTTTGATGCATCTTTCGGAGTAACTGTAACATGTGAACAATGTTGTATGAATGATGCCATTCCATGAAAACAAAAAAGAGCTTAGAGAATTTCTTAATTACAGGTGTGGATGATTTTAGGATCATATTAACTGCGTAACTTTTAGATTTAAAAACTCTTTAACCAACAGTGTGTCCTAGAACGTCCATACTATTGTACCCCAGTAAGTATTATGGTGGTCATACTATTAACCCTGATTCTCTTTACTATTAACCCTGATTCTCTTTACTATTAACCCTGATTCTCTTTACTATTAACCCTGATTCTCTTCACTGTTAACCCTGATTCTCTTTACTATTAACCCTGATTCGTTCCAGTATTATCCTTATCCTTTCCTAGCAGGTAACTGTCTGACCTAACACATCATCTACTTAACTATCTAAGTAATTTAGATCGTGTAAGAGTTTCCACACGAGTCTGATATATGTAACTAGCGAATTCATTAAGCCAAGTGGCATTCTCACAAATTGGTAACAACCACCGGGACTTGTAACAAGCACCGGGACTTGTAACAACCACTGGGAGTTGTAAAATATGGTAAAAGTGTAGACAGTCCTATTTTAACCCACCAAACGCCCTTACTAAAGTTTGTCTTTACAACGAAGATATTCTCTTTGGTTCGCTGTCAGATTCCCTTTGGTTCGCTCTCATACTATATACAAGTGTTTATAATGAAATCGAAAGGTTTTCCTCTAATTTCTTAACGAGTATCACGAGACGCATGATAACCAGAGCTTAGCCTCTCTCTGTTATACCTTCCGTTACCATATTATGAATTTCACTTTCAACAGAATCCTTGGTGATAAACAGAAAAGGTAAGGTCTTTCAACGGCAGGATCCGTTGCTTAAATTCCATGTCCCAATAGATTGACATGACCTGTTTTTTAACTGATAGGTTTGTCTACAAAGGAAGACAAGAAATTCTTACAGCAACAGACCATTGGGTCCTTTCGAGGCTGTTTATGGTAGTGAAAGATATCAGAGAGTCACAGATTATTGTGGTAAAAATTAGAAGGCTCACTGTCTAGATAATTCAAAGAGAGTAATCCTGCAAATTGTCATTGTGACTAAGGAGGTGCAAATATTATAAAACGTGGACTAGAAGCGAAGTATTTATCAAGTGTTTTCTTTACTATAGCACTGTTTTTAAGTACTCTCATTTGGCAAATTGTTCCTTATGTTAGCAAACCCGTAGAAGAAAAAGTAATCCACATCATTCGAGGCACAATGTTTGCCCACGAGTTTGTATCTCTTACTACGAGTAAAACCAGACGAACCGAGTTTAACTTGATAGATCAAGATTATCACAGCCATTGAAAATTTTGAATACCTATATTAGATCAACTTTTAACCTTCATTTTTCTCAGTTAGATAGATTCAAGTGTTTTGATTCGTTAGATTTGTATCTCAATCTGGTAGCTCAACGCTGCACGCTTTCTATTTTATATCCTTTATTAGGTAGGGTAAGTAAAACTGAACACAGTATTCAATATGTGGACGATTCAATAAACTGCAAAGAGTGAGGATGATTTCTCGAAAGCCCTACCTATGAGTCCAAGAATCTTGTTCTCTCTTTTCACTGCCTCTCTGCACTGTTCATTTGGTTTTAGGTCACTAGTGATTATTATACCCAAGTCTTTTTCCATATTCATCTCTTGCACTTCAACAGAATTCCTACCGTAGCTTGCATTTTCGCTTTTACTACCGGTATGTAAAACTTTGCACTTACCGATACTAAAATTCATTTGCCATCTATGAACCCAGACCATCAGTGTGTCTCTGTGAATTTAAGCGGTAAACGTTCAAGTTCATTTGTAGATTTATTTACCAGCTCTATATCATCCGCAGATTTTGATATCTTGCGATGCAGCCTATTATCATTATCATTGATATATATATATATATATATATATATATATATATATATATATATATATATATATATATATATATATATATATATATGATCCTTGTAGCACACCACTTGTTATGCCTAACCTTTCGCAACTGTTTGTTTACGGCCATTTAACCAATTTCCTACCCACTAAAGTACAACCCCCATCAGTGCCATTTAACTTTAGCTAGTCACCTTTGATGCAGACCCTTATCGAGAGCTTTTTAAAAATCTACATAAATAGTCTCAACTGCTTGACTATCGTCATACATGTTCATGATATCATGAAATAAATCGTACAGAATTGTGAAACATGAGCGATTTCGTCGAGCACCATACCAAGAATCATTTCTTAAGAGGTGGTCCTATAAGTGGTTTACAATTCTGCTTCGATGAATGGTTTCCATGAGTTTTCCATCTACAGACGTTGAGCTAATAGGACAATGTTTTCCGGGCAGTGACTTATTACGTTTTACACTGGCAAAACTTCCATTCTTCTGGAACTTTTTCCGTAGCAAGTGACTTGTTGAAAAGTGCAGTCATAGTTTAGCCATGAAATTTTTTTTGTCTCGTTGTTCTCTGGTAAAACTTATCAAGGCCTGTCATTTCATTTCTTTTCATATCTTATATTGCTGAAAGTATTTCACGGTTTTGATGTCAGTTTGATATGAAACGTTATCCTCTCTTATAAGGGAAACTGGATTCGAGACATGGGTTGTGTCTTTGATCGTAAATACAGATGCAAAAATTCACTCAACATTTTTCGCCTTGTCTCCGTTGTTGAGAACCAAGTCATCGTTTTCTATGATTAGAGGATTTATTGACGGGTAATGACTCTACATAACAACATAATTGTACAATATCTTAGAATTTCTTTTGCTATTTTCAGCAAAATACGCTTCATATTGACGTTTATTTTGTCGTACAACTCTGTACTTTCTCTGCTCAAACTTACAAGACATACTTCACCACATCAGTTATGGGATTCTCTGAGTTTCATATTACATACTCGCTTGAATGACAGGCACTTTTTTATTCCACCGTCCCACCGCCTTGGCTTCATTTTGGAAGTAGACCGTCTACTACGCACTGGTACGTATGGTCCCTCAACTGCTTTGAAAGTTTTCCTGAAGCCTCTCAAGAGCAATGTGAAGATCATTAAAATCTCCACGTTTAGAAACGGGTATTTTTTTTTTCGCGACTGTCATGTTGACCATTATTACACGCAATGTTGAGAGCGACGTTAAAAGTAATTTGTCCGTGATCACTTGTACCAAAATTTTCTCTAATTATAAACTATTAACGAGATCCTCATTTGTGGTTAGGAATAAATGGAATACATTCTCGTCGTGGGTAGGTTTCTCGACTAATTGGATTAGGGCACTATCAAACAAATTTAGGTAGAGCACGCCCAAAGCGACAGGAAAGGGATTCGCTGTATTTAAATACCATTCTATGATATGATTTTGTTCATTACAAATTTCAGCTCTAAAACGTCTGATCTCCGATCTGGTAACAAACGAGGGTTTACATCTATGTTAATATAAACTTCAATGCCTTTGTGTGACCACACAAGTTTCACTGGGAGTATCCTCGTCTTCGGAAGGAGTGTTCTCCACCATAGTCACCCCTATATTTCAACACTGGTCTGACTCCCATTTTCTGTTATTACCGTAGCTACGCTGACGTACTCTCATACTTTTTTTTTTTTAGTATTACAAACTGGTGTGTGTAACTCACTCTTTCCTTCGCTGAAAGTTCTCTCTAACCTTATGAACGGGATTAAGTTGGAAAGAAGTACTCATAGTACAACTGAGAATAGTTCTATTGGTCTTGCTGTTGTAAGTTACAGGTTGCCTGGGATCCGTCCCTAAGATTAGTTGTATTACCATAACTAAAAGATATCTCAGAGTCGGTGGCTAGGCCTTATTCGTCAGGTTGGTATCTTACATGGGTCTCGATGCTCGTGTTTCCGCTTTAGGCGGCTCACGGATCTTTTCCCCGTACAGATTCACGCACAGTGTATCCTATGCGTATAATACTCTATGGGAAAAATTGCTAAATGATATGAAACCAAATGCTTTTAGTATTAATAGGTCAGATATATTACAATAGGCTTCGCTTTTTACATCGGCTTCTTTCTGTTTACACTGCATCGTGCTCTGGTCTGCGTTATGACCAATTAAGCTCACGTTACTCTAAAATTCCCAAATGGTACAGATTACGATATGAACCTCGTCTCGTTGAGCAGTGATACAGCAACTTGTATGATAACTCTGATATCGCTTACAAGACTAGAAATATATCGACTATAAATATGTCATATAGTACATAAATGATAACTGGAAAACAATGAAAAAGATACGTGATTACAAGAGAAACTATGATTTGATAGGATTATTTATTTTACGTAAATACGATTCGTCAAAATTCGAAGATGGAGCGAATTTTTTTCATTAATGTTTGTCTCCACAGCGACCACCGGAGTTTACTGAGCGGCAACCTACCTCACCACATCACTCCAGACTATTGTCACATTCACCGAGCTTACCAGAATTATGGATGCTCAGAGCAGAATGCAAGACAGAGCCAACATCATCCACACATAGGTGTGTATTCAGAACCCTTACTGCTAGCTTTACCATTGCAAAGTGCATATGTGAAGACGGGACTGATTCACACATAGGTATCAGATCCACATTTACGCCCTGAAAATCACAGTTCACTCGAAAGGTTTCTAGATTATGTTAGACTTTAATCATATTTGGAACAGATATACGCATGATTTATACGCTCTCTCTTAAGTTGGTCCATTGTAACGTTACCAGGTTTTATGGGTTCCAACTCTTCTATATCACGGAGAATTCTGTCATTGGTGAATGAGATTACTCACTTGTTCGAGAGGCGGAGTGGACACGTACGTGCCTGCGTCAGTCGGAACTTCATCCCAGTTATAAATTACTGATCACTACCTGTATCATCCGCTGCTTTACTTCACTTGGCTATAATCAGAATCAGTAAGTATACCAGTTTTGTGACGTCAAGAGAACGGATTACTTAGAAAAAGTCGTAGAATATATATGGGAATGTTGTACCTCATTAGGATAGATTTCAATACCTTCATCATCATAACATAAACTTCGAAATCACAATCTCCGTGATATGTTAGTGTTCATCCAGAATATAGTTAGTTTCTTTCGTATTTCTGATCGTATTGTGGTGAGCAAGATGGGCAAAAAATATCCATTTGTACTTATAGAAAAAGAGATATCTAAAAAAAAAAAAGGATTTCTTCATAGGTATCATAAAGGAATCTTCATTGCCCAGTAAAATCCATTCACATCATGGTCAGAATTCAATTTTACCCCCGAATAACCATTTCTCTCCTGGCAGAACCCGCTTGCAGTTTATCATCCAACCATTTTTGCTGGTTGTGGAATTAACTGTAGAATGCAATCGATGTTTCTGTCAAGCTGCAAATGAGAGTTGGAACATGAGTGGCTGTGAGCGACGCCCGAAGGCGGCTGTGAGCCGGTAATTTGGGTCTAAAGTCATTATTCGCTAATAACAGTTTATATGAAGGTATATTAAGGTGGAAATTCATAAGGTCGAGTACGAAACTTACAGTAAAATGTACGAGAGAGAGAGAGAGAGAGAGAGAGAGAGAGAGAGAGAGAGAGAGAGAGAGAGAGAGAGAGAGAGAGAGAGAGAGAGAGTACTTACGACTACTCCAACGACATCTTGCCAAAGGGCGGGGCAAATGCGTTCACCGTAGATACAATCTTGAGTTCTGGAGAACGAGTCGTGTAAGTTACGGGCTGTCAAGCGTCATGTGTGAGATGGAAACGCTGCATGTCTGTCAGTGGACTAAGTGGCAGCAACCCATGTGCCGGTGAAGCGGAAAGGAGGAAAGATGGTAACCTGAGCCAAGGGACTGAAACTTGATTGTCACTAACGTGCTGGCTGACTGCTCAAGCTAATACCTAGGTGGGTAGCACTGGTGAGTTACCTCCCTGGTCGGTGACTGGGTGCCACCTTCTATCAAAAAAGTAAGAAACAAGAAGAAGAAAACAAGATGTGATAGAGTAAGATTACTTCCGAATACTTAGGATGAGGTCTTGCTAGAAAGCAGGGTTAGCGCGTAGCGCACAACGCAGGAAAAGCAGCGTTAAGAAGAACGAGTCGTGTGAGTTACGTGTTGTCAAATGTTACGTGTGAGAGAGAGAGTGTGTTTTTGCTCGTGGACTGAATGCCGACAACCCGCTTGTTGGGGAAGGTAGAAACGAAAAATGTAGCAAACTGGGTCAAGAAGGTGGAACTTAACAGCCACTGAGGTGCGAGCTCACTGCTCAGCCGTGTCCTTCGTTCCGATACCTTACTGATACCTTAGCGATCAGTGGCTTCCCACCACCTCCTAACGAGACTGTAATAATGTCTGAACACGGGGGAGGTTGTGAGGCGCGTAATGGATGGAACAAATTGGAGCGATGTGATACAAGTGCAGGTAGTAGGTTGAAGTGGTGCAGATGAAGCAGTCGGGATAAACCATGGAAAGGTGTGTGGGGCCTGGTTGTGGATAAGGCGCTGTGGTTTCAGTACATTATACGTGAGAGCTAGTGAGTGGATGTGTGTGATCAAGGCCATTTTTTCGTCTGTTCCCGGCGCTACTTTAAGAACGCAGGAGATAGCGATAGCGAACATGTGTAATGTATATATGTATATATATATATATATATATATATATATATATATATATATATATATATATATATATGTGTGTTCGTATATATATGTATATATATACGAACAAAGTGCATAGGAACGCGCACCTTCATAGAACATACAAACCTCCACAGCCAGGATCGATCCTGGCTGTTTGAGGTTTGTATGTGATATATATATATATATATATATATATATATATATATATATATATATATATATATATATATATATATATATATATATAATGAGAAAAAAACTCAGGCAATTTGATACAATATGCGTTTACCTAATTAATAAGGTATTTTACATGAGTTTAATTACTCCGATGTGAAGCCTTCTGTATATATTTGTATGACCTAAACAAAACAGCAGAGCGAGGCTGTATGTTGGAGCGCTCTGCCTGGTACTCCCCTTGTTGGCTTTGTGCAATCCGGCCGGAATTTGGGAAGCGTATTGACAGCCGGTAATTGTCACCGAGCGTGTGTCCAACAGGAGTGGAGGAATCTACTCATCTGCATTATATCACAGGTTGGGGGGTCACCCGTGATGACGCCTCGTACCTGAAATGGAAGGTGTTTGGTGCGAGCTTTCGTTGATGTAGAGTGTCCTGTCTTGATTCATATAAGTAGACTGTGATTGCAGGACACTAATACTGTCTTTCAGTAACAGTAGAAGGTCTTCTGTTATCTGTCTTTCTTACGTATGAGTTGTTAAATGGTTAACAGTTAGCGGAGGAGGGTGGCATTAAAGGAGTGTCCTTGAGGGAGACGAAAGCAAATGATTCCACAGGAGCAGTCAAGGTGGAGTAATGGAATAGAAAATAAAAGTCTCTGTGTGAAAAGGGAATATCGCGCACAGGAACATTCTATTTTTGATAGGAAAAAAAAAAATGTAAACCAAGGGATCTAGTATTTGTTATTTTCAGTGGTATATTTCGCGCAAAAATAGATGCAGGAGGATTCACATTCGCTCTCTTCAGAGAGGTGTAGTGTAGGTGAAAGTTATTTCTATTCATGAAAATGATTTGATATATGGTTGGACACGGTTCGACATCTTTCAGTGCATTTTGATTTTGTAATGGTGGAGTGCATTTGTACATTTCAGTTTGAATTTTTTTTTTATTTTTTTTTTTCATATATTTTGATATATCTCAATTCAAGAACTAGAACAATTGACAAGTTTCATTCAGAAATAACTTTCATGATATAATGAGAAACATTTATAGCTTTTCCTTGAACATCAATGTTTCTAGAGAAATGCAGTTGGTCCGGGTAAACACACTTTAATTAACAGTATCGTGTTTGCCACGATTTGTTTGGTCATGTGAAGACGATGACTTCTCCTCTTAAGTAAACTGAAAAACTTTGAATACAGCAATCCTGACGTCGAGACATTTAAACCAATGAATAAGATATCTTTTTCCCTAGAGTAGATTAACTTTGCACCTTGACAACTAGAGAACTGAGGCTTTGCCTGTTATGATAAAGTTCTTCCTGACTTAGATGTATAAATTTCTTATGATTAAACCCTCTGTTTACCATGTGGAACTCTCTTCCTGCACAGTGACTTAGATCCACTGAATACTAAGATCTATTATCCCTGAAACACTGCCCTTAGGTCTGTCAGACCCGACGCTTCTCAAAGTTAATTTGTTCTACGGTGTTCCCAGATGTGTACGACTACATGGGTCCCTCTACCTTCAGTTCTTGTTCAGACTTCGCCGAGGGAGAGTAGGTCACTCTGTGCTCCTATTCCTTCTTGTTGTTTTATGGTGATTGGGTCTGATTCGCTCATGGTTAGTGATAGTGCGTGGGATTGATAACCTATGAATAATGAATGGCCGGCCAACAGGTCATGGTAATAGAGGGAAGGTCGTCTGTCAGCTAGAAGCTGGTGGTGTGGAGATTGGATATCTCTAATATTAAGTCTTTACAATTAATGTTTTTGTGTTATGTTGATAATAGTGCTATCTTTTTCTTGAGATCAACTTTGTTCTTTTCGTTTTCTATGATAGTCATATCCCTTAATGTTTTCTTTATCTTTGTATCTTAATATGGTAAATTAAACCTTAAAGTCCCATGTTCGATTTTTGTCTTCAATAAATTGTAGTTAAAATTATCTTTCTTTTTTACCTGCGTGTATTGTTGGACCAGATGGTAGTAAGATCGTTCTACATTATTGACGGCAGCGATTAAGGGATAAGTACGATGGTAGGTTATTATATACGAAAACTGACGCGATCTTTGCGCGTCTCAGTACATCAGAAAGATGCGTTTAATGATACAGCACCAACCAAGGTTGGCAGGCTGTGATCTACGAGCGTACGGTATGCCACTACGATGCTGGTGGTGCCTGAGCTGGTAACTTTTCCCTTTGACTCTCTCCGTTCGCCTGTTTTCCCTCCCAGCCTCTCTTTCCCTCTCTCATACTCCCCTCCCTCTCTTGCCCTCTTCCCTCTCCTCCTCTCTCCCTCCTCACATTACCCGCCATTAAATAGTGCACATTAGAGTGAGCATGTCCCGACTGACCTCATTTGTTTAATACAGGGTCGTCTGCGGCACAATACTTAGTAAAGGAGGCACTAACAGCAGGCATTATGTGCGGGATTTGCCAGGATGGCTGTGATGTCTGCCAACTTTAGGAGGTCTTCCCCGTGGCTGCGTCGGGTACCTGTGAGCACTCCTTCCTGGTATGGACACGCCACACTCATGCACTATGGCTCTCTCTCTCATTCTTGTTGATGTGTCTGACTCATATTACTGAATGTCTTTCCCTCAGCTGTGTCTGCACGGAGAGGTTGAAAGTCGTTTTATGAATAAGAATTTGTTACATAATATGTCACTAATTTGATGATCTTGTATCACATTTTGATTCATTAAAGTTTCTGTTTGTTTCATGAGGTATACTTGTGTTACATGGTCGTCTCATCCGCGCCCTCTGTTGTCAAATAGGAGTGTTTCACTCAAGCGTTGTGCTCGTCAGATGGTCTTGCGTTTTTAGTGTTCTGTGTTTGTCATATGGTTATGCCTCGTTCCTTTGCTTTGTTGGTGTCATATGGTTATGTGTCATTCGAAAAATTCATCAGTCTATTTACATTTAGTTGGTGTTTAGAAGTTCTTCAAGATCTTTATTCTTTCGATTGTTTTTAATGAATTCATATTTGACATTCTGATTTTTTTTGTGGTATCCCGTCACAACATGTTCCACGGTGATACTGCAGGTTGCAGATGTCACATACTGGGGCAGGTCTCCTCTCTATCAAGTGACCATGGGTCATCACAGTATGACCCATCCTCAGACAGCACAAAAAAGTTTCTCAAAATGACAATCTCAAATGAAAGAGGAAAGCCATACATGAGCACCTTTCTATAGCCTCTGTAGCATTGACATCTAACTTAGATATAGATTTGTTCTGCTCGTAGCAAGCATTGTGAGGTATAACTGTCGTAAATAGATTGTAGATACAGATGCTTTAGCTTCAGCATCTGCTATTCCATTACCGCTCATATCAACAGGTCCGGAACATCAGCAAAATTCTGTGCTCTGATGCCTGGAGTAGATTGTTACGCTCAAGTCTTCAACTTTCTGAATTATGAAATGCAGTGAGCATAGCGTGATATGGATGCCTTAGAGTGCACTCTGGGAATCAGAATAATTGTAGATTTCTCTCGAGGAGATTACACGGTTAGTTTAAGTGCACCTTGATACCCATACATTCCCGCTGCAAGTAAGGGAAATTCTTTCGGTCGTTTAGCCTTATGAAATCCTTCGTCAGTAACTACGGCAAAACTTACACAATCGTCACATTTGAGCCGACAGCAAATATCTCGAGTGTATCACCTCGACCTGCATCATGCTGTTGTTACAGAAACAATGTTGGTTTTGGTTGTTTTCATGCAATCCCTGGAAAATCTGGTCTCAGGAATATTCCAGGGAGGGAACCATGCATACCCTACTTCTTGAATTAGGTCCAATCCGCCCCTCATTAATGGCATTTTCCCTGCTATTAGAGAACACTGAATATTTATCTAATACTTCATCTCCCTCAACAGCAAAAATTATACTTTACCAATGGTTAGATAGTGTAAGGTCGAGCTCAAAGCTATACTTTAGGTTAGGTTCTTTACGTTTCAAATTCACAGGGAGCTCGCCTGGATCTGCATGCAGACTCTCAAGTTTAAAGCATTTGACTGTTTCTATGCATTTTCTCATACCAAGGTTATGGAGAACGTCAGCCATTTTCAGGTTGCCATCCGTGGCCGACGAATATTGTGGCAACCTTAGTTCGTCTGGTTTCGATCCGCATGTGTTATGTTCATGTCATGTAGTCTTGTCCCACCTATGTTCCGTGTTTGTGTTACATCGGTGCATCTCACAATTCCTATGTCTGTGTCACATGAGTTTTGTCTCAGTCATGTATGTTGTCTATGTCACATGATATTGTATGGCTAACAATATCATGCTTTGCTCAATGCTATGTTTTTGTCACATGATTCTGTCACTTTTCTAAGATGTACTTGTGTTACATGTTTATGGGCAGTTCATGCCTTATGTTTGTATATGATTGTGTTTCATTTTATATATAGTATGTGTACGCCATTTTGTTGTGTTTCACTCATGATAGCGGATTTAGGTCACTTATGTATACATTTATGTTATGTGAATATATCTCCGTCATGTTAGATGATCGCCATGTAATGTTGATATGTATCAGTTGTGGTATGTGGTATGTGTACTTTTCTGAGCACAAGGCTCTCCTATGGTGTATACTGGATAAAGGGGCCACATGTGCAGCGAGAGTGCATATGCTTTGAGAATCATCCGTAATACCTGGAGAAGGTGTTAATGATATATTATTTCCTGGACGTAACTGCACGTTGATGGCCTTAATGACCCTGGCAGTAGATAAGCCTACCGCCCAAGCAAACAACCAGCCAACCAAGGGTTACGTGTAGATAACGTTATCATCAAGATGTGTGTGTGTGTGTGTGTGTGTGTGTGTGTGTGTGTGTGTGTGTGTGTCAATCATGCTCGACAAATAGTTTTTTAAACATTGTAAATCCTTAATAGCCTTGACGTTTATAACGTGATAGAATATACTTTTAATAATTCGCATAAATGATTTTGACCATTTTTAGTTTTTAGAACATATAACGTCACTTGACACAAAAATTCAAAGCTTGACCATTTTTTCATGCGCTCTAAGTGAACTTCTCATGAAAAAGGATAGACTGAAATTGACTCTAATGAATATCTAATCATAATCTTCATGATTGTTCCGTATCAAGAGTGGATTATGTGCCTGTTATGTAACAAAAAAAGAAATCTTGCCTTCCTCATGAATATCAAATTTCTTGTCTCTCATGGCATCTGTCTTTAAACTTCCCTCAGGTTTTACAAATTCTCTTTGCTTTACTAACTTCTCGTCTGACTTTACTAATCCTGTTGCTCCTGTATATGAGGAACTTCGACGTGCCCACAGACATTGCTTTGGTGCCTCCAACACAGACGAGGAGGGCAAAGAAGATTATACCTCTCTTCCCTTCCCAGAGGCCTACAGCAACTAATGTTTTCGACCGTCAGGGCAAACATTAAGCACATTGGATCATATCTCTGTCGCCTCCGATCCGTCGCGCAATTGCAGTACATATCAACCCCCACTGGAATTGGATAACACTTTTGTTTTAACTGTGGTCTTTCTTCATGACCCTCTTTTTCGTCCTATTCCGCTCTCTAAAAGTCACTTATTACCCTCTGGAAAAGCTCGATTTTCCTCGAAATGACAAAATCCATCTTGTGTGGTTTTTCTTTTCTTTATGAAAGTGATAAGTCTCTCTTGTCCTTGGCTGAGAATTCTTCTAATAACTTTTGAACAGCCAAATTGTCCCTTTCTTTTCCTTCTTACCAACAACATGGCTTTTTCTCCAATTCATAAAGTCGAACTCCTAGTTGTTTTTTTTTTTTTTGCTCTTTTCCTCTCGTTTCACCTCTGGACAATTCGCACAATCAGTCCCTCTCCTCCAGATTCATCTTTCAGTAACCGTTGTAAGTTTTCCGATATTTTCTTTTGGCAAGGGCCACACACCTCTCCTCTCTTTATCCCTTTAAACACGGGGCTATCTCAACCCATCCCGTACAAGCAGAGATCGATCGAAACTTTTTTTCTATTATCGTCATACAACATTCGCTTCTATTCCTTTTAAAAGTCTTTGTATCACTTCTCAGTATCCACTTTCTGTATCGTCTCGAACATTATGGCCTCTCTGACCACTGGTAAGGTGAGATGTAGTGTTGATATTCTCTCTCAGCTGCCTTCTACCTTATTCTGCTCTCTCGAGTACTTTAGGGAATCTGTGTAGTGGTCATGAGTACTGGAATCGCTTTGTTAGGGTCTGCCATATATTTTTTCCCCATCATTTGTCTTACCCTTCTCGTTTTTATTTAAACTCATTTACGGTCGCCTTTCTGATCGATCCATTGCCGGAAACTTTTATAGATCGACCTCCCTCTCCATTCCTAACAAGAATAGTTTTCCTCAAGGTTCTGTTCTGTCCCCTACTATATTTCTTTTCCGTATTAGTTGCCTTTATTCAAACAATAATTCTAACAACCTATATCCTACTTTTCATGACATCAACTGAGCAAGACATGGGCAGAGCCTTTGCCAGTCATGAATATGTAAACCAGATTCTAAGGAAAGTATTATGAATTTATAAGAGAATATTCAGTATCAACACAGAAAATTTGATGGACATATGATAATCCACGATACATTACCCAATTAGCAAAATATAGTCAAGTATGAAACTGGGCAAAAACTGAATCCTAATGTTTGTGCTTGACTTCTGTAAACTCTTGAACATTAACTCGTAAGTCAGTTTGCCAACAATTTTCACGTACAAAATTTACGTTAGAAATAATAGAAATGCGCCATTCTAAGTGTGGAAAAAGATATGATAAGGATTGATATAGATTGATACATCCTACTGTATATATATGATGAGATCCTCAAACTAGTAAGATAAGTACGTCATACTCTATGTATACTCCGCCAAGAAGTGAAGACATTTTCTGAGAAAAAATTTAGGGTTTAATTATTCATCGTTTCTTTTTCAATTTTTGTGACATACAGAAGGATGAAGGGTAAATGTCTCTCATATATATTTCCCTTTAATGGGACAGATGTTTTAACATTATTCACTTAATACAATAATATTGGATGAGACGTTTTATAAAAATCTGCAGAAACTCCAGGGCAAAGTATCTGGATGATGTGAAAAGTGAGATCATTGGTATTTTCCCAGGTACGTTGACGCAGGAATCAACACACACACACACACACACACACACACACACACACACACACACACACATACATACACACACACACACACACACACACACACACACACACACACACACACACACAATGTACCAGTATTACAGCTCTCAGAGACCAAAATGCCTAGAGCAGTAACCATGGAGATGGGGATTATGTATCTAACATTTCAAAACAGCGGCATATTGGGTACATAAATCCTGAAAAGCTTTACCAACCCAATTGAATAAGTATCGCCAGCCATATTTGACCTTTACTTTTACTTTTGAGATATGAAAAATGTTTGGTTATCAAGAGATGAAGCTGACAGGTGAAGCTGACACATGAAACTGACAGAGGTGAGGCTGACAGATGTGAGACTGACAGAAGTTAGGCTTACAAAGGTCAGGTTGACAGAGGTTAGGTTTGCACAGTATGTGAATTTTTTTTTTTTTCTCTCATCGGATGGTAACAAAACGTTTGTACCCATCTAAAGTGATAAGAAAACTTGAAGTTAACGATAAGGGCATTTAGCAATTAACCTAACTCCTTCAAGTACCTTTTAGTATGTGGAGTATACGTATGTCTTTGTTGCTCTCACAAGAAAACCCTAGCCACTTCGCTCAGCTTGAGTACTAGGAACATCTAAGATTCATGTGGAGACTCGTTTATTTTGCTGACATGGTCATCTGTACCAGGGCAGATGTTGCGCCCTGATCTGCACAGGTAACCCCTCTGCCCTGCACAGATTGTAAGTTCTGGTCTCCACCAATATTACGCTTTGGCCTCCATGAATGATGCCCTCGGGGTCTGCTTTCATGGTTCCTCTTGGTCTCTAGGTGGGATAGAGTAGTTTCCAAGGATGGTGTGTCATGCACACTTCAGATGAATCTTTTTTGGCATTCGAAAGACAACAATACATCATCCTCTTCACAGATGGTACGTCGTCGTCCCTGTCTTTCATAGATGATACATCCTTGCCTCCACACGTGCCACTAATCGGCCGCCAGAAGACAGCATCTGTCCTACAGAGACAATAACTTGTTATGTTATTGTGTTTCCACAGCGTCCACTGAAGGTATCCTCTGGTGTCTGATGACTAGGGAGAGAGAGAGAGAGAGAGAGAGAGAGAGAGAGAGAGAGAGAGAGAGAGAGAGAGAGAGAGAGAGAAAATAAGCGTTAATGGGATGGCCTTGATGAGAGCCTCAGCTGCCCGTGCCGTCTCAGCTAATATTATATATATATATATATATATATATATATATATATATATATATATATATATATATATATATATATATATACATATATATATATATATATATATATATATATATATATATATATATATATATATATATATATATATATTATCCCTGGAGATAGAGGAGAAAGAATACTTCCCTCGTATTTTTTTTTTTTTTTTTTTTCCAAAAGAAGGAACAGAGAATTGGGCCAGGTGAGGGTATTCCCTCAAAGGCCCAGTCCTCTGTTCTTAATGCTACCTCGCTAACGCGGGAAATGGCGAATAGTTTAAAAGAGAAAGAAAGAAAAAGATATATATATATATATATATATATATATATATATATATATATATATATATATATATATATATATATATATATATATATATAAAGAGACAGAGAGGCGAGTATATGCATATAACTGAGATAGACTGGTCCATTGGCCGGCTGTGATTGGTTGCCTAACCGGCTGGAAAGGACCGCAGGGGAACGGTCCTCTCCCCTGCCCTCAGTATTAATACTCTACAACGTCCTGCCAGTCCCCGTTCCCCCAGTCTTCCCCAGGTACTGGCCATATTCTCCACTCCTTCCCTCCGCCTCCAGCCCACACTCTAATCTCTCCCTTCTACCCTTCCCACAGTCCACACTCTACACATTTCCACTCTGCCTTGCTACCGTAAGTTCCACCCACTTCCTGATCCATCGCGACTTCACATCTCTGCCCATCCCTCTTGTATTTCCTTAGCCCACACTGTCATCTTTCCTTCCTCACTCCTCTCTCTACTCCTGCCGCATCCACAGTCTACACACTATCACTTCCCTTCTGCCGTCTCTTTAGCCTTTATTTGCACTTCTTATCTAACTCACTCCCTCCATCCCTTACTCTCACGTCCCCTCTTGTTCTCCCTCCAGGCTCATACTCTCATCCCTCCCTCCTGTCCACTCTTCAGCTTATGCTCTCACCCTCTGCTTTCGCCTGCCCTCTGTCAAACCCCCAGATGTCAACACCTCTCACCCGCCCACCGCTCCCTAGGTATACGATCTCCAGTCTAAGCCTTCATCCCGCCCCTCATCTCAAGCCCTCAGCCCTCTCCTTCGCTCCCCTTACGGCCCACGCTAACACTTCTTCCCCTGTCCTCCTTCCCGTAGCCCACATCCCCACTCCCTTTCCTTCTCTCTCCCATAACTAGCACTCCACCCAATTTCCATCCTCCCTATGGCCAGTGCTGCTGCTCCTTTTCCCCTTCTGCTGTAGCCCATATTTTCCCCCGCCATGGCTCCCACCTCTCTCTTCAACACGATAGACATTCCACCCCCTCCTTCCCCTCCTCCACTCCTCCCCCTCCCCTCCTACACACCACACGCCCTGGTTTATACTCCAACCGACAATATACTGTCCCGTCGCTCCATAATTTTTATACACTGCCCCACGTAGTGCAATCTGTACAAGTCTCCTGATTTTCAGGATGTGTGTGTGTGTGCTTGTATGAGATAGATAGATAGATAGATAGATAGATAGAGAGAGAGAGAGAGAGAGAGAGAGAGAGAGAGAGAGAGAGAGAGAGAGAGAGAGAGAGAGAGAGAGAGAGAAATCACTCATCATTTGCCCGTCAGTGCCATCCTTAAAGCAACTTCCCAGGATCTAGAATTTGTTTATTGCACGTATGTAGTTCTCCACGATAAACTCCCAGCATTTAATCCTCATGATTATCGATAACGTTTCATTTTTCAATGAAGCAGTATATCTTCGCGCGTTCCCATCAGCAAATTACACAGTAGAACACGACCAGACACGCACACTCCAACTCAGTCTCTTGGTGAGCACACCCACCTCATCTAAAAGTCATTGTTTTCAGGGAACCGATATCATTTGCTTTGGAAACGCGCGGGATTACGACTGAGGGCATTTCCATGTGATGTCAGAACACATTTCTGCTTCTCTTCTAGAAAAGGATCAAACCAGGATGAAAAGAAGGGAGAGGCAGGTTTTATGTTTGGGGAGAGAAATCTGGATGTTCTGGCTCTGAGTGAAACTAAGCTCAAGGGAAAGAGGGGTGAATGGTGTGAGAATGTATTTGGGGTAAAGTCGGAGGTTGGTGTGACGACGAGAGAAAAGCAGAGGTGGCACGTCTGTTGAAGTAAGAGTCGTGGGAATGTGTTTACGAGTGCACGGAAGTGAGCCCCAGATTGATGTGGATGGAAATGAAAGCGTATAACGAGAGATGGATAATTGATAGTCCTCACGTACCTGGTAACAGGAATGAGTTAGTGTTTCGGGAGGAGCTGAGTGGTAAACTCTTGATGCGAGGGATCGAGCAATATCGAGGGATGATTTGAATACAAGAGTGCGTGATGTGGCAGTTGAGGGTATATAAGTGAGGATGCGTGAGGTTCCCATGAGATGAAAAACGTCCTGAAAATGGAGTGGTGATTGGGAACACCTGGTTTTAAAAGAGGGACACACTTCATATAGGTATACTTGAGTGAGGGAGGTCAATGGTGAGCGGGTATTATTAGATTGATTATAATTGATAGGTTTTGATGTAAATGCACTAAGATAGGCACCTGGTGGAATGTCTGATTGCTTCCTGGTGGAGATGAGAGTAAGAGTTTGTGGAGGCTTTAGGAAGCAAGAAAAAGATAGAGGTGGGAGGAGGGTGGTAAAAGTTAGTGACCTTGGAAAGGAGGCTTGTGTAAGGAGATACTAGAAGAGTTGGGTGAAGAAAGTAGATAAAATCAAGCGATGTATGGTAGGGAAGCCGTGCCCACATGTGGTGAAAAAAGTACGTGGAATGCGGAAGATGGGATGTGTGGTTGTAAAGAGAACTGACGAGGTGCTCATAAAAGGGTTGGCCATATGGAGAAAGTGTGTGAGGAAAGGTAGTGAGTGGAGGAAGTAAAGCTGTTGATGAAACAGAAATAACAGATGTATGGGCGTCAGCAAAATCTCAGGATCAAAAAAAAATATTTTGGAAGAGTGAACAGTGTGAGGAGAACAGAAGAAAAAACGGGAGAATCAGTGAAGGGAACTTATAGAGAAGTGGTAATAGGTAAAAAATAGGTGAAAAGGGGCTGAAGTGAGTATTTTGAACGGCTGTTGAATGTGTTAGATGATAGGTTAGTAGATATGAGATGTGTTTCATGAAAGGGGGTGATGGTTGTTGTTGAAAGGTATTCAGTGTATGTATTGCTCAACATGGGATGCTTGATGATCGGCAGAATACCTGTATATTGCTGTTGTACACAGACAAGGGAACGAATGAGATTGTTCGTATTATAGAGGTATAAGTGGCTAAGTATTCCTGGTAAGCTGTATGGAGAGTGATATTTGCGAGAGTGGTGTGGTGGCATCCACAGCTCATCATAATGGGGAGAAACTGAGTGACCTCAGGAGTGGTTGTTGAGCTTTGGATCATGTGTTTGCCATGAATAACCAATTTGAGAGATATTTAGTGAAGCAGAAGAATTTGTATGTGGCATACTGGTATACAATATGGTAAGAAAACCAACAACAGCAGAGAACATTTATTAGTTGAGTAACCCGTGAATATAAGTAGGAAGAGTAGAACATGATTGGCACGGGGTGTGTGATGTCACCATGGCTGTTTAATGTGATTATGGATAGAGTTGTGAGGGAGGTAAACGATGGAATGTTGGAGAAAGGACAGATCTGCAACCTGTCACAGATGAGGATTTCGGAGGTGCATCAAATACTGTTTAATGATGACACGGTGTTAGTGGCAGACTCAAGTGAGAAACTATAGGAGATGGTTTCTGAGTTTGGATTAGTGTATGAAAGGACAAAGCTGTGGTTAAATCATGTGAATAAAAGCAGCGTTATGAGGCTCTGCATTAGCAAGAGGCAGGTTAGTTGGGATGTGAGTCGGAATGGAGAAGAACTTGGAAGAAGAGAACTGTTTTAGATACCTGGGAGTGGACTTGTCAGCGATTGGAACATAATATCTGAAGTGAGTCATAGATAGGGTGGATGAGAGGGCCAAGATCCTGGGCGTAATGACTAATGTTCAGAAAGTGAGGTTGCTGTTTGTGAGGATAAAGATATCATGAAAAGAAGAGGGCCAAGGATCGACCCTGTAGCACACCACTCGTCACGTCCAGCCAATCTGAGTCTTCGCCATTCAAAACCACTCGTTGTTTTCCGTCGGTGACTCACTAATTCATGTACTAATCCTTCGTGATTGATGGAATTTGTTTCAAATGACGTGAGTGAGAAAAGACTGTAATTGTGAAAACATTTCAATATTCCTTCATACACTTATTCACCAGTAAAGAGAATTTACCGAGTCTTCTCCAAACATTTGGTGTTTCCCAACTTTCGCATTACCCTAGAGCCGCACCCGCTAACACTGACTGACTTACCCTAAACTAACATAGCCCAGCCTTACCTTACCCAGTGTAAAATGAATATTTGATGCATGAGATCACTAAACTTTAGTGGTGGTAACTCTGAGTTCAAAATCTGCTCTTGAAAAACACATCCATTTATTTTCTGCTTATTTTTGGTAAATGCATTTGCATGTGTATTTTGTTATGTTTATCTATCTTATTCTTGTGTTTGCTATGTCATTTGGTTCTTTCTTCTGTTTGTTGTTATCCACTTTTTCGTTCGCTTGTTATATTGGTAAATGCATCTGGAAGAGTTTTTTTGCCTTATTTGCATGTTGATGTCTGTAAAGTTATTTTTTCTTTGGTATGAACGTGTTTTATTGTTTGATAGGTTTTATCATATGTTTATTGATTTCGTAAAGACATATGCATGTGTTTATTGTTGTGTTTGCTTGTTTTGCTGTTTGATTTTATGTTTGTTTCATTATGCATGTTCTTGTTTGTCTTACTGAATCTGATTTGCTTTGTTGTTAGTAAGTTACTCATTCAGTATCTGGCGGTGAGAGCCAGGCCCACCCCTCCACCCCAACCATGAACCCACGAGACAACAAACCTACCCAGAACCCGCAACCCCATGACTCTCACATCCCCAACCGTCCTTTGGCCCCCAACCCTAGCGACCTCCACATAAGGACAACGTCCCTTCCTCCAGCTCAGGACCACCAGACCCCTACCCCGTCGACACCTTCATCCCGTTTTCTGCCCTTCCCCCCACGCACGAACTCCCCGCCGCCCCAACCCTAAGCCACCCCGAAGCTCAAATCCTATCTATTCCACCCCCAATCAACTACACCCACCCATCCCCCAACCACACATCCCATAGCCAAACCCCACCCTAGGTGGCGCCCTAAAAGTTTTGGTTACGTATGTACATATACACATAGATACTTGCGTTTATACACACTAGCTCCATTATGATAAGATGGTAAATGTAAGTTTTACAGTGAAGGTGATTCGTAGAATGAATATCACTTGTTTTTATTCTAACCTTGAGATACAGCTCGCAATTATTGTCACGTAGAGAACGCGTATGTATTGTATCATCTGACATAACATTAATCCATGACTGAAAACACCGAAATTATATGAAAAGATATACGAGTCTTTAACTCTGGGTACTTAAAAATATGCATTTTACTAAAGTTGGAAACCTTACATATGTTTCTACAAACAGTAATCAAATGAAACAATTTTGATTTTTTTTCTTACCTGTAGAAGACAGTCATTCTTCAAGCATCCTTGATGATACATCACGAAGGAGTTAGTTTAGTTTGCTCTGAGCGTTGTCTTCACGTTCTCCTTCACGAGTTGCTAATTCACCCATCAGATGGCGCTGGTATCAACGTTTGACAATTCATAACTGGTGATCTGGGGTAGTTATACTTCCTGGATACATTCGCTATAAACCAGATTCCTTTTAGTCTACCCAGAACACTGGCACCATAAGGATGTAGCCAGTGTTTCTGTGTTTGTACCATTGTTTTTCTCCCGTTTTTCGGCGGTGTTACCTCAGTGTTGTGGAAACTTGTTTACACACCAGTAAACGTAAGAACAATGGCTGATAGCCCGAAAACTCTTGCATCGTGTTTATAAGATATTCAGAAAGTGTAAACATCAATTATTGATGCCATGATGACGAGCGTGCATCATTAGAGACAGCAAAATTTACATCGATCTTCATCTGGATAAAGAAATTACGCTGAGAATGTTGGGTCAGCTTGGCGAGGTAAGCAATTTCTTTTCGTTGACATTACAGACATGTTTGACGCTCGCGGCGAACCACTGAACGAGACCTCGAGACCCAGGGACTCAGGTAGGGGTGGTTGTTTCCGATTTATCTCCATGTTTTTCATGTTTACTGATGTTGTTATTCTATTTAGTACTATTGAATATTCATTTTTTCTCCATATTATGTACATATTTATGTATGTATGTTAAAAAGCTAACATCTTTCGGTTCGTTTTCTTTTAAGTGTAATTTTTATCATAGATGTGTGATTTAAAAGGAACTCTAGGTGAGCTATTCAGGGTCATTATGGTGAAAAAGAAAGGTGTATTTTGTTGACCGGTTATCTTGGTATGAACGTATTCGATCGAAAAAGATGTAAACATGTTTGACGCAGGTTCATAGCCTGAAGCACATCGAGACACAACGAACCCTGAGCTGGTGGGAGTCATGTGGTATATATTCTGGGTGTTGATATATAGAAAGATTATTGTCATTAACACTATTATAGATAGCTGTAGTATTAGAATTATTAGTATTACTATATTTTCTGTAATTCTTATTATTACACACACACACACACACACACACCACACACACACACACACACACACACACAAGCACAGTGCCTTAATGCAGGTATCTGATAGGAGAAAGAAAAGACATAGCACTCTCCTTGTCGACTTAGAAGCAATACGTATACAGATAGAGCGTGACTTCCTCGTCTGCCGTCTGCAAGGACGCTTACCTAAGGATTCGTCCTTCTGTTTGGCTTCGCTTAATACGTGTCCAAGCCTCTGTAGGATGTTAGGGCAGGCTATCGTACCCAGTGGCTTTAAGTTAATGGACTGAATTAGTTTCCATAACATTGCTCCCGAGTGTTTAAGTTTTCGAACTCATGACGGTTCAAGATAGCGAGCTGAAATGTTTGACATAACTTCTGTATGCGTTGAAGATTTTGCAGTAATCGGTTTCATCGTAGTGAGCAGGAACCAGTGGAGCTATTTTACAAAGCATGGTAAAGATATCATGTCTTAACATTTACAAAGCATGGTAAAGATATCATGTCTTAACATTTACAAAGCATGGTAAAGATATCATGTCTTAACGTTTACAAAGCATGGTAAAGATATCATGTCTTAACGTTTACAAAGCATGGTAAAGATATCATGTCTTAACATTTACAAAGCATGGTAAAGATATCATGTCTTAACGTTTACAAAGCATGGTAAAGATATCATGTCTTAACGTTTACAAAGCATGGTAAAGATATCATGTCTTAACGTTTACAAAGCATGGTAAAGATATCATGTCTTAACGTTTACAAAGCATGGTAAAGATATCATGTCTTAACATTTACAAAGCATGGTAAAGATATCATGTCTTAGCGTTTACAAAGCATGGTAAAGATATCATGTCTTAGCGTTTACAAAGCATGGTAAAGATATCATGTCTTTACGTTTACAAAGCATGGTAAAGATATCATGTCTTAACATTTACAAAGCATGGTAAAGATATCATGTCTTTACGTTTACAAAGCATGGTAAAGATATCATGTCTTAACGTTTACAAAGCATGGTAAAGATATCATGTCTTAACGTTTACAAAGCATGGTAAAGATCTCATGTCTTAACGTTTACAAAGCATGGTAAAGATATCATGTCTTAACGTTTACAAAGCATGGTAAAGATATCATGTCTTAACGTTTACAAAGCATGGTAAAGATATCATGTCTTAACGTTTACAAAGCATGGTAAAGATATCATGTCTTAACGTTTACAAAGCATGGTAAAGATATCATGTCTTAACGTTTACAAAGCATGGTAAAGATATCATGTCTTAACGTTTACAAAGCATGGTAAAGATCTCATGTCTTAACGTTTACAAAGCATGGTAAAGATATCATGTCTTAACGTTTACAAAGCATGGTAAAGATATCATGTCTTAACGTTTACAAAGCATGGTAAAGATATCATGTCTTAACGTTTACAAAGCATGGTAAAGATATCATGTCTTAACGTTTACAAAGCATGGTAAAGATATCATGTCTTAACGTTTACAAAGCATGGTAAAGATATCATGTCTTAACGTTTACAAAGCATGGTAAAGATATCATGTCTTAACGTTTACAAAGCATGGTAAAGATCTCATGTCTTAACGTTTACAAAGCATGGTAAAGATATCATGTCTTAACGTTTACAAAGCATGGTAAAGATATCATGTCTTAACGTTTACAAAGCATGGTAAAGATATCATGTCTTAACGTTTACAAAGCATGGTAAAGATATCATGTCTTAACGTTTACAAAGCATGGTAAAGATATCATGTCTTAACGTTTACAAAGCATGGTAAAGATATCATGTCTTAACGTTTACAAAGCATGGTAAAGATATCATGTCTTAACGTTTACAAAGCATGGTAAAGATATCATGTCTTAACGTTTACAAAGCATGGTAAAGATATCATGTCTTAACATTTACAAAGCATGGTAAAGATATCATGTCTTAACGTTTACAAAGCATGGTAAAGATATCATGTCTTTACGTTTACAAAGCATGGTAAAGATATCATGTCTTTACGTTTAAGATATCGCACTTTAATGATATAGTCTATCGCGCTTGGTGGCTGAAGATGTTGCACTGGGAGATTTGTAACATCGCACTTGAGACTTTTGTCTCGCACTTGAGGTTTTCAGTAGCGAATCAGGTGTAATTAAGTGGGTTCAGGCATCGCCTATTGCCGGCTGTGACACCACGGTTCAGTCTAGACTGATTTGACTATTCTAGAAATGTTACCGGACTCCGCCTGCACAGGGTAACACCGCGAACGAGAAGTCATTTTCGAGAAGCTCGTACCATTGTCGTTGAGAGCTTTTACGCCGCTAAAGAACCCACCACACTGTCTGTCTGTGCTCCTGGATGGAGTGCAGTAACCCCGAGAAAGGGAACCTGAGGGTTGCGTAACTGACTTGCTGACTGACTAACTATCTGACTTACTGGCTAACTACTGTAGTCTCTGAGTCATCGTATTCAGAGTCCCACCTTACTGTGCTCCTGGGTGGAGAGCATCCACGGAGCTGCAGGATCCTGGCGGTTGCGTAACTTATCTAACTAACTTCAAGGACCCCAGTGAACGTAATCAAGTTGAAAGTGGAGACACAAGAGTGTGGTACTTCCATGATCGTCGTCGGTGGTGCAGGCAAATCTCTCTTAGTGTGAGGAGGAATGATCGCTCATGGGAAAAGTCTTATATTTAATATTCTCACTGATGAGGAAAATCTTTCTGACGACGGAAGAAGTTATGTGATGAAACACATTTTCCTTCTGACTGCATTAGTGGCCCCGTTTGTGGTAATAGATGTCTTTATTTATGATGGCTGTAGTTTGCCTAATAGAGATAATTTGGGAGTTTCTGGAACTCAACCTGGGAGGAGTGTGTTGGGCTGCGAGGACTATGGGGGTAGAAGTTGACTGGGGGTCGAGGTTGCTGAAGCTCTCTGATACACATTCCCGTTGAGATTTCATTTTGAGACGAAACTTAGTTGGATAAGGCTATGCTGAGACAAGGGTTTTTGGTCAGAATAGTTGGTTTATACAGGAATTATCTGAAAAAAAGATAATGAGATAAAAATGAATATAACTTATAGCTAGTGATGAAAAAGAATGAAAGAAAAACTTGAGGAAACAAGAGGAGTTAAGTGAATATTTTCTCCCTGGAAGTAAGTATGTCGACGTGAAACATTTGAAGAAATGTTTCCACTCATTCTCGATCCTTCCCACACCAAGTGGTGTGGGTTATAGGACACAGCAACCCCTCCAATGCTAGGACCTTAGGACATAGCAATCCCTCCAGTGGTGTGGCCTTATAGAAATCCCTTCCATGTTTTAACCTTACGACATAGCAATCTCTCCCATGCTGTGACCTTTAGACATAGCAATCCCTCCGAAGGTGTAGCCTTAGTAAATAACATTCCCTCCCATGGTATGTCTTAACTACACAGTAATCCCTCCCATATGGGACCCTACTAAACAAAACTCTCCTCTCGTGTGTTCTTACAACACAACAGATCCTGAAGTGGTCAGAAGTTACGACAAAATAGCCCGTCTCTCCTAGTGATGTGGACATACTACAAAGTAAGTTATGTAGGTTTTCTGACAAGTAACTTAACGTTTTGGATTCTGATCACACTAATGAGCATTTGATCTCTTTGGTACGTTCATTAGCGGCAAGGCACCGGCCGACGTGAATGATGACGTGTGCCCGTTGTAAATGAGTGAGGTTGTAAAAAATAGGGTCGCGTGCTCATATATTCGCCTGCGCCGTGGTGTTTTGGTCGAGCCGAGTGTGGGAGCGATCGTGTGGAGAAACAACAGCAAGTCAGAGCGTTTTAAAACAGTTTCAGTTTGTTAACGTGGTTTATGGCTTATTTTGCCAGAGCTGTTTATCACGCAACCCCACTGCACAGATTGGCTCGTTAGTGCCGTGCTCATAGGCTGAATGGCCTACTTACCTGTGGTTCAACAGATGTTCGAATTACATGACATAAACTGGCATACACGTAGGCATGGGTCGGTGTCTGCCTGACCATGATACGCATTATGAAAGTTTGTTGACCTGAGAAGCGAGAGGTGAGTTATGCCTTCGAGTCCAGGATATCTAAAACGTTCAATGTGTCAACGTTGTTCACCGATGCAATGTTCTCGTTCTATGTTTAACGTAAGAAAGTCTTTCGTTTGGCATCTTGTCAGCGTCGTTAACAACGCTGCTTATTAACAAGGTTCACCGTACAACATGTCAGCATGGTTCACTGTACAACATGGAAACATGGTTTACCGTACAACATGTCAACATGGTTCACCGTACAGCATGTCAACATGGTTTACCGTCCAACATGTCAACATGGTTCACCGTAAGACATGTCAACATGGTTCACCGTACAGCATGTCAACATGGTTTACCGTACAACATGTCAACATGGTTCACCGTAAGACATGTCAACATGGTTTACCGTACAGCATGTCAACATGGTTTACCGTCCAACATGTCAACATGGTTCACCGTACAACATGTCAACATGGTTTACCGTACAACATGTCAACATGGTTTACTGTACAACATGGCAACATGGTTCAACGTACAACATGCCAACATGGTTCACCGTACATGTCAACATGGTTCACCGTACAACATGGAAACATGGTTTACCGTACAACATGTTAACATGGTTCACCGTACAGCATGTCAACATGGTTCACTGTACAACATGGCAACATGGTTCACCGTACAACATATCAACATGGTTCACCGTACAACATGTCAACATGGCTCACTGTACATGTCAACGTGGTTCACCATACAACATGTCAACATGGTTCACCGTACATGTCAACATGGTTCACCATACAACATATCAACATGGTTCACCGTACAACATGTCAACATGGTATACTGTACATATCAAAATGGTTCACCGTACATGTCAACATGGTTCACTACACCATTTCAAAATGATTCACTGTACATGTCAATATGGTTCGTTGTACAACTTATCAACATGGTTCACCGTACATGTCAACATAGTTCACCGTACAACATGACAACATTGTTCACCATACATGTCAACATGGTTCACTGTAAAAATGTCTACATGGTTTATTGTACATGTCAACATGGTTCACCGGACATTTCGACAAGGTTTACCGTACAACATGTCAACATGGTTCACTGGACAACATGTCAGTATGGTTTGTTGTAGATGTCAACATGGTTCACCGTACAACATGTCAACATGGTTCACTGGACAACATGTCAACATGGTTCACTGGACAACATGTCAACATGGTTCACTGGACAACATGTCAGTATGGTTTGTTGCACAACATGGTTCACCGTACATGTCAACATGGTTCACTATACAGTGTTTTACAAGGTTCATTTTGCAACTTGTTAGCATGCTTGATCATACAACGTATAAACCTGGTTCACTGAGCAACTTAACGTGAGTCACTTTCGCACTTTACCATCGAAAGCTACTGCGCAGCTTGTCAACGCAGTTCGTTATACACCATGTCTTCCCGGGTCTCTACACAACTTGTCAACGCAATTCGCTCTACGGTCTGTCCTCCAGGGTCCCCACGCACCTTGTAGACATTTCCACAGTTTGAAATTTGAGTATGATTCACAACAGCTCGTATGACGTAGTTCACTATACAACCTATCAACGTGATATGAAGTACAAAGAGTTACCGCGGTTCGCTATACAACATAGTGTGATTAACGGTATACTCTCCTGTTGTGGATCACTGTGCAACACATCAACAGGGGATAATATAATTACATCATGTGATTACCTAATTATTTTCTGATATATTCTATAAGATTATCGACACGACTAACGTAGGTCATTATGCACTCTATCTACTTAGTTCATCATACAACTTAATTACGTGTTTCACATCTCAAGTTAATGAATAATTCGTTGTGCAATTTGTATATGTCATTATCAGGTGCCGTATGACTTCGGGTGTCGACAGTAATCCAATCTAATTTTGAACTCTGGAAGACGTCAGAAGTCTTGAGGATTGAGGCTCATTTCGCTTGTCGGTGTAGTCATGTAACAGATTAAATTTTCTTGTCAACAAAGATTGGTGTCTGATGACATGCATCGCTGTCTTTTACGTTATCACTAACGTACATTCGTCGGCAGATGTGTGACTGTATTGGGATCATGACACACACACACACACACACACACACACACACACACACACACACACACACACCCAGCTTGCTCAGGGAAGGTGAATCTGGCAGCCAGGTCAGTTGGGGAAAGTGAAGGGGATACACTCGCCTCGCTTCATGTATTGTATGGTGAGACGAAGTCACACCTGAAATGTCTGTGTATCTGTATCGCCTTTTTGTGATGACAGCAAATCAGACACGAAAGGACTTAAGTACATTAGAACGACCACCATGCCTGCCAAATTTGATGTAAAGAAGTTGTTAGATATTTAGAATATTCGCAGAAAAGAAAAAACTCGAAGCAACCAACGCTTCTCCTCGTAAGGCCGACATCACACAATATTCGTTGGCTTGTCTGGTGGGACGAGCGCTCGGCTGATCGTCTTTGTGAACTATGACGCAGCCCTGAGAATGAACACGTGATGTTCAGTAGAGTTTTGATGGCATTGCAGTGACTAGTTGACGACATGTTTCCTGAAGGTGCTTGTGATAGGCGAAGGCTTTATTGATATCCCCCATGTAAATGTTTTTCACCTGGTAAACTGAGACATTCTACAGCCGCTATTTTTCGCACCAATGGTCTCTCAATGCGTATTCCGTTTACCTTCACGATCATCTGCTGTCTTCCTGTCTTAAGAAAAAACTTGTTCTTCCAGTTCCTTAAAAAAGATTTCCATGAAACCTCTCTTGCATTTCTTATTTTTCTCCCTGTTCTTCTTTATATTCATGGCAGATCAACTATGATTTTCTTCTCTTTGCACCTCCTCATTTTTCCCCACGTATATGGCCACTGCTTGCTTCCCCTCTCTTGTGTACCTGCCCCCCGATCTCTTGCAGGTTTTGGCCGACCACACTGACTCCAGATGAGAGTCCAGCATTCCTGTGAGGTGGTTACCAGGTTCCTTTCCTTTGACTCACGGGGACTCACCGCACCATCCATTAGTCCATTTCTCTGTCGTCCTGCTGGGCAAACCTGATCGTGTCTTTGAACCACTACACCATATTACTTGCAACGATGCTTTTCATACTCCTAAAAATGTCGCTGAAAAATCCGCATGGAGATTTCTTTTCAGTTCTCTTTGCGTCGAAACCGTGGTTAGGAACTTTTCACAGATTTTTCCTTTGTCATTTTAAACACACACACACACACACACACACACACACACACACACACACACACACACACACAGGGGATGGTGGTATAGGGAGGGAAGGGTCATGCGAGGACTGGAGATCAGGGGATGGTGGTCTAGTGAGGTGAGGACCGTGCAAGGAATGGGGATCGGTGAGGGGAGGTCCGTGCAGGGGGTGAGGATCAGGGAGGTGGGAGGTCTATGCCGGGGGTTGGGATCGGGTAGGAGGGAGGTCCGTGCAAGGAGCAGGAGCCACTTTATTTAATCGAGGGACCAGCTCTTCCTTCAGCTCAAGACACACAGAAAAGGATAATTACTGCTATACAAACATATGGGAATACTATAAAGCACGCCAGTAGCCCATCACTGAAACAGGTACAGCCATACTGGAATTTGTGAATCCTGAACATAACACGTTAAGAGCGTACAGTGATATATATATATATATATATATATATTTTTTTTTTTTTTTTTTTTTTTATACTTTGTCGCTGTCTCCCGCGTTTGCGAGGTAGCGCAAGGAAACAGACGAAAGAAATGCCCCCCCCCCCCCATACACATGTACATACACACGTCCACACACGCAAATATACATACCTACACAGCTTTCCATGGTTTACCCCAGACGCTTCACATGCCTTGATTCAGTCCACTGACAGCACGTCAAACCCTGTATACCACATCGCTCCAATTCACTCTATTCCTTGCCCTCCTTTCACCCTCCTGCATGTTCAGGCCCCGATCACACAAAATCTTTTTCACTCCATCTTTCCACCTCCAATTTGGTCTCCCTCTTCTCCTCGGTCCCTCCACCTCCGACACATATATCCTCTTGGTCAATCTTTCCTCACTCATTCTCTCCATGTGCCCAAACCATTTCAAAACACCCTCTTCTGCTCTCTCAACCACGCTCTTTTTATTTCCACACATCTCTCTTACCCTTACGTTACTTACTCGATCAAACCACCTCACACCACACATTGTCCTCAAACATCTCATTTCCAGCACATCCATCCTCCTGCGCACAACTCTATCCATAGCCCACGCCTCGCAACCATACAACATTGTTGGAACCACTATTCCTTCAAACATACCCATTTTTGCTTTCCGAGATAATGTTCTCGACTTCCACACATTTTTCAAGGCTCCCAAAATTTTCGCCCCCCTCCCCCACCCTATGATCCACTTCCGCTTCCATGGTTCCATCCGCTGACAGATCCACTCCCAGATATCTAAAACACTTCACTTCCTCCAGTTTTTCTCCATTCAAACTCACCTCCCAATTGACTTGACCCTCAACCCTACTGTACCTAATAACCTTGCTCTTATTCACATTTACTCTTAACTTTCTTCTTCCACACACTTTACCAAACTCAGTCACCAGCTTCTGCTGGTATATATATATATATATATATATATATATATATATATATATATATATATATATATATATATATATATATATATATTGGAAAGGATCACAATTTTGCGCGTTACCAGCATATCCCTATGAGTCCACGGTGAAAATGGAACACGATAAGTTCCCAAGTGCATTTCGTGTAATAATCACATCATCAGGGGAGGTACAAGTCACCTGATGTACAACGGAGAGACGTAGCTAGGACGCCATTTGGTAAACACGTGATTGTCCAAGACAGACAACGAGCGTATCATAAACTTATTATGTGGACAAGAAGGGGATTTGTTTACAAATTTTATCAACAATAAAGCTATCCAATATGTATAGACCTTCATTAATATTAAGATTATAATTCTTTGTGTATTCATCAATAGAAGATTCAGTGATATTTCTCGTGGTGCTGGAGTTAGATAACTGAGATGACATTCTAGTCAATACTATGATCGTAGTTTTTAACGTGATTAAACAAGGCATTTGATTCTTGTCCTGTTCTTATACTATATTTATGTTGCTTAAGTCTAACATAAAGATCCTTACCAAATCTTCCCAACATAAAACTTATCACAATTTCTACATGGCACTTTATAAATGCACACAGGAGAATTTTCTGGTGAGTTCCTGATTAAGATATTCTTTATAGTATTATTGTTGCTGAAGGCAAAATTTACATTAAAGGATTTAAGCAACATGGGAAATAAAGTATAATTATTGTTAAAAGGAAGAACTAAAAGATTCTTGGTGTCAATGGAAGGTTTGGGTTCCACTCTATAAAATGATTTTTTTGCTAACTTAAGGGATTTATCATTGAAAGATCTAGGGTACTTTAACTTAGATCAAATAGAATATATCTTCTCAAACGCATCATCAATATACTCTGGACTGCAAATACGTAATGCCCTAAGGAACATAGATTGAAATGATGATAATTTACTGTCATGTTGAGATGAGTGATAATGGATATATGAGCATACATTGGTAGGCTTTCTGTGGATGCTAAACTTAAACTTGTTTACTTGCCTATGGATCATGCTGTCTAAAAATGGTTACATACCATTATTTTCATTTTTTACAGTAAATTTGATGGAAGGTACTAAATTGTTAAGTAAGGGGAGAAATGTTTGAAAATTTTCCTTTGTTGGCCAAACATTAAGAACGTCATGCACATACCTAAACCAAATCGCATTAGAAAGTAAGATATCCTTTAGTAATTTTGTTTCAAAGAATTCCATATAAAGATTACTTAGTACCGGTGAAAGAGGGTTACCCATTGTCATACCAAATTTTTTTTAGCATAATATTCTCCATTGAAGTGAAATTCACAGTCTTTTATACACAATTTTATCAGTTCATTGAAAACACACTTTGAAACAAGTAAATGAATATCATCCAAAATATCAGCGAGGCAGCGCCAGGAACAGACAACAAAGGCCACATTCGTTCACACTCAGTCTCTAGCTGTCATGTGTAATGTATCGAAACCACAGCTCCCTTTCCACATCCAGACCCCACAAAACATTCCATGGTTTACCCCAGACGCTTAACATGCCCTGGTTCAATCCATTGACAGCACGTTGACCCTGGTATACCACATCGTTCCATTTCACTCTATTCCTTGCACGCTTTTCACCCTCCTGTATGTTCAGGCCCCGATCGCTCAAAATCTTTTTCACTCCATCCTTCTACCTCCAATTTGGTCTCCCGCTTCTTCTTCTTCCCTCCACCTCCGACACATATATTCTCTTTGTCAATCTTTCCTCACTCATTCTCTCCAAGTGCCCAAGCCATTTCAACACCCTCTTCTGCTCTTTCACCCACACTCTTTATTGCCGCACATCTCTCTTACCCTTTCAATACTTACTCGATCAAACCACCTCACACCACATATTGTCCTCAAACATCTCATTTCCAACACATCCACCCTCCTCCTCACAACCCTCTCTATAGCCCATGCCTCGCAACCATATAGCATTGTTAAAATCACTATTCCTTCAAACATACCCATTTTTACTCTCAGAGATAACGTTCTCGCCTTCCACACATTCTTCAACACTCCCAGAGCCCTCGCTCCCTCCCCTACCCTGTGACTCACTTCCGCTTCCAAGTTTGTTAAGTTTACTCCCAGATATCTAAAACACTTCACTTCATCCATTTATTCTCCATTCAAACTTACCTCCCAGTTGACTTGTCCCTCAACCCTACTGAACCTGATAACCTTGCTCTTATTCACTGCATACTTGCCCCTCTCTCTAAAACTCTTGCTTTCACCTCCCTAACCACCCCATCCATAAACAAAGTAAACAACTATGGAGACATCACGCACCCCTGCTGCAAACCGACCTTCATTTGGAACCATTCACTTTCCTCCCTTCCTACTCGTACACATGCCTTATGTCTTTGGTAAAAACTTTTCACTGCTTCTAGCAACTTACCTTCCACACTATTTATTCTTAAAACCTTCCACAAAGAATCTCTATCAACTCTATCATATGCCTTCTCCAGATCCATAAATGTTACATATAAATCCATTTGTTTTTCTAAGTATTTCCCACATACATTCTTCAAAGCAAACACCTGATCCACACATCCTTTACCACTTCTGAAACCACACTGCTCCTACCCGGTCTGATGCTCTGTACATGCCTTCACCCTCTCAATCAATACCCTCCCATTTAATTTCCCAGGAATACTCAACAAACTTATGCCTCTGTAGTTGAACACTCACCTTTATGCCCTTTGCCTTTGTACAATGGCACAATGTATGCATTCCGCCAATCCTCTGGCACTTCACCATGATACATACATACATACATCGACTATCATTACCATCCAGTCAACAACACAGTCACCCCCTTTTTTTAATAGATTCCACTGCAATACTATCCAAACCCGCCGCTTTGCCGGATTTCATCTTCTGCAAAGCTTTCGCTACCCCTTCTCTGTTTACCAAACCATTCTCCCTGACCCTCACTCTTCTCACACCACCCCGACTAAAACACCCTATATCTGCTACTCTATCATCAGACACATTCAACAAATCTTCAAAATACTCGCTCCATCTCCTCACTTTGTCACTACCTCCCCACTTGCCCCCTTCACCGATGTTCCCATTTGTTCTCTTGTCTTACGCTTTTATTTACATCCTTCCAAACATCTTTTTTATTCTCCCTAAAGTTTAATGATACTCTCTCACCCCAACTCTCATTTGCCTCTTTTTCAACTCTTGCACCTTTCTCTTAATCTCTTGTCGCTTTCTTTTATACATCTCCCAGTCATTTGCACTACCTCCCTGCAAGTATCATCCAAACGCCTCTCTTTTCTCTTTCACTAACAACCTTACTTCTTCTTCCCACCACTCACTACCCTTTTTAATCTGCCTACCTCCCACCTTTCTCATGCCACATGCATCTTTTGCGCAAGTCATCACTGCTTCGCTAAATACATCCCATTCTTCACCCACTTCCCTCACGTCATTTGCTCTCACCTTTGCCAATCTACACTCAGTCTCTCCTGGTACTTCCTCACACATATCTCCTTTCCAAGCTCACTTACTAACACCACTCTCTTCTCCCCAACATTCTCTCTTCTTTTCTGAAAACCTCTACGAATCTTCACCTTCGCGTCCACAAGATAGTGAACAGACATCCCTCCAGCTGCCCCTCTCAGCACATTAACGTCCAAAAGTCTCTTAAACGCCTATCAATAACACGAAATCCAACAATGCCCTTTGACTATTTCTCCTAGTTACGTACGTATACTTGTGTATATCTCTCTTTTTAAACCAGGTATTCTCAATCTCCAGTCTTTTTTCAGCCCACAAATCCATAAGCTCTTCGGCATTTCCATTTACAACACTGAACTCCTCATGTACAACAATTATACCCTCAACTGCCACATTACTCA
This sequence comes from Panulirus ornatus, assembly GCF_036320965.1. Lineage (NCBI taxonomy): Eukaryota > Metazoa > Arthropoda > Malacostraca > Decapoda > Palinuridae > Panulirus > Panulirus ornatus. Next base: position 52,440,826 of record NC_092227.1, on the reverse strand, counting down.
CCGCATTTAAATCACCCATCACTATAAACCCGGTCTCGTCCATCAAAGCTGCTAACACACTCACTCAGCTGCTCCCAAAACACATACCTCTCACGATCTTTCTTCTCATGACCAGGTGCATAGGCACCAATAATCACCCATCTCTCTCCATCCACTTTCAGGTTTATCCACATCAATCTAGCGTTTACTTTCTTACATTCTATCACATACTCCCATAACTCCTGCTTCAGGAGTAGTGCTACTCCTTCCTTAGCTATTGTCCTCTCACCAACCTCTGACTTTACTCCCAAGACTTTCCTAAATTGTTTGAAATAGTACTAAGGTTTAACATCACTAAAGTGAAGTTTCAGTTGAATACAAGATATCTTGATAATATTAGGTCTGTAATAGGTTTGACATTAAGTATCTGAAGCAGAATCTTAATTAGTATCATTAGTGAGCAGGTCTCCCCTATCACGGAACCTGGTCCACGTGCTCTGAGTGTCCTGGCCTAAATTGGCCACAGGCAGGCAGGGGGTATCATGTGATGGAGGAAGTGTTGGTGTGGCTGTGTCTGACTTAGTTTCTAAAGCACCCAGATAATCAAAGCTTCGAAGCAAGTTTCAAGACCAATTATATGCCACCCAAAGAGTATAATGCGTGTATGATTATTACTAGTATATTTGCAAATGTATTTGTAAAACTTTCGTGACCCAACCCTATTGTTACTACAGCGCTTAAAGCGTTAACTAGGGCATTGGTTAGAAATGAGCTGGACTCTCTCTCTCTCTCTCTCTCTCTCTCTCTCTCTCTCTCTCTCTCTCTCTCTCTCTCTCTCTCTCTCTCTCTCTCTCGTCACTCACTTGGCTGGTAATTTTAAAACACCTTGGAATAAGAGCAAAAACGTGAGACACGCCTTTTCTCTTGGTATTTTCAGTGTACAGGAGGAACTCCGTGGATCTTAATTTTTCCGACGTTATGTACCTGACACGTTATTACTGGATGCGATTTCGAAAAATTCCACAAGTATATCCAGGGAGTAAACAGAAGCGGTTGCCGACAAAGTGACTCACTCCACCATCGGAAATTGTGCGTTTTCCTCTTGTGTCTGGAAGGAACGAGTTACAGTGTAAATATTGTGAAAGCCTCCGGCACGTGTTCACCATAGTCATTGTTTAGATCTTTCTACACAGTCCAGAAGCGAACAGAAGACTTAAATCATAAACTTTATCTGTATAGTTTGCAATATGAACTATTTTACTTTGCGATAATGATGACGGAGTAAATTGGTCGATATCTTATTCTTTCACATGTTGGAAAATCTCCAAAGTCCTTCACATACACACATATAGAAATGAATGAGAGCTTTAGTTCATGAGTGTGATGCGGTACAAGTGTAAAGTTCTGTACCTCACACATTATGTACCCATGGGGGTCTTAGCGCGCCAGGCAGCGTAAGAAAGGTGTTATTCGCAAGCACAGTATTGCCCACCCTGTTGTGTCATGGTCCCCGTACAACGTTTGAGGCTTCTCGCTTTTTGCAGATGACACCAGCCGAGAGTGAGAGAAGGCATGGTAGCTTTCTTTCGGGCTGTTGAGAATCTATTAAGAAGTAGGTAACTTTCTGTAAGCACTTACCATGATGGTGCTGACTAACGTAAAACCACCGTTGTGTGAGCTTGAGTGTCATGCGTTTATTAGTCTTTTAACCTCTTTATTTTGGCACCATAAGACACGACACAGACTTTCTGCCTGTATCAAAAACAGCTGAATATCTTTTTCACGTGACGTGAAAGTACGTGTTTGGGGAAAAAGTCTGCGTACAATGAGCAGTTGTCATTTGAAGCACACAAATGTTCAATTTGTTAGAATACTCGTTGTGAAGGAAAGTCTGACAATATCCATCCGCGTCAGTAAATAAAGATGTACTGTGAATCTTCTCACTCATGTGTTCCGTGTGGCTGTGGGGGTCTCTGTGGGGCGTCAGGTTCGTGCCTTCACCACTCCCGGATGGGTTGGAGGGTCGAGGTTGCAGCAGGGGAGGAGCACGTACACCGACAAGGCCAGTGCAAAATGTTATAAATTTTTTGTGTTTGTTCGTTGTTAAACATATAGTGTGCGACTATATGCTATATGCTAGAACTGTCGTATTTAAAGATAATCTGAGACAGAAATAGAAATATGATGGACTTAAGTATATTTCAGATCGTACGATCAATGATAGAGGAAACAAGTGACTAAATGGAGTCGAAGTAGATGGGTCGGCCGAGCGTGAGCAGTGATTGTAGGCCACCGATGAGACATGAGTAACGTGGCGTGATAACCGAGCCCGAGGGACCGAGCGTTGGTCGCTCCTTGTGCCCTTACCCCGTCAGTACAACACCAGTCACAACATGCGTTGCGTTTTAGGTATTGAAGCAGGTGGGTGGGTTTTCTGGGAGTGTTCATGGCACAGAAGTCGGCCGCTGAGTATGAACTTTTAATTTCCAGCGTATATTCCTAGTCAGATGAAGAGATATTCTTTTCATGAACATTTACTGTGGAGGAGAAAATCCGATGTGTCATTATTTGTGAAAGATGCATGAATGTCAGACGGTGTCTCAAGGTCAGGAGATTATGGCAGAAATCAGAAAGGCATCACAAGCTCTCGGTTTACAGATGTTCCACCCGGCAGGTCCCACCACCGCCTAGCATACCCGCGCTCCTCCCCTCTTTGCCACCCACCTGACGAAGGTGAAGAAACTCGACTGAAGCTGTATTTGCTCCTTACAGTGGTCAAGCAGTGGCTGAGTTCTCATATAGTTACATACTTATCCCATTATTGTCGAAACTCCTTTCATCATACGGCCATCTCTCACAGTAGATTAATGACCTCAGAAGGTCTTCAGCACTCAGAAGTAAAGACCTGACAAGTGAATATTGCCAGAACTCGGAACTAAAGATCTAAATACTGAGTATGTTAGTATTCTGAAGTACAGACCTGATCATTGAATATCGTCATCGCTCGTAAGTAATGATCTATCCAGCGAATATCGCCAGTATTAGGGGGTAAATACATGACCAAGGAATATCAGTGCATATCATCACCAGTGAATATCATCAGCACTTTCGAATACCCCTGTCTCACCCAGATAAAAATTTCGCCCCCAGCATATCACCAACGTTCGGTATGAAACTTCTAAGTTCACGTTATCAATCAACGCTCGTGGGTCAAGATATGACTGGAACGTGTCAGAATCATGTGTTGTTCTGTCAAGCTTTTCATCCGCGTCTTTGCAAGAGAATCACTCTAACCTGTACTTTAAGAATTGCAGTGATGTTTTCCCGGCCATCGTCTGTCTGAGGGACCTTGAAAGTCCGACCTATCGTCCTGCACATCATCACTGCCACACGAGCGAAATTTCTGTAGGTTACAGTGGCCGCCTGGGTCTTCAGGATGATTTTCTTTGTCTTCAAGTCGTCGTCACTCGGCTGTTGTCTGCCCCGCCCACAGCCGTGGGTGTGGCTCGTATCACAGGAGTGCGATAATATGTTGAGCTGTTTAGTGCCTTGCTCTCTTTTCCTTTCTTCATTTTCTCTATCGTTTCCTTCGTTTGATATGAGTGTATTACGAATATTTGAAATCACTGGATTATTGTATTTCAACTGAACCGCCCAAGCAGTCAAGCAAATCATGCACTTTAGTGTGATTTAAGATGATAATACATATTTGTTGATGTGATCTTGTTTAGATTTGTTATTAGAGTATGATGCAATAAAAAGATCCACAGTATACTGGCTTACAACGCTTGTTAATCCATATTATCTGTATTAATTACCACAGTGCCCATTTGCTGACAGGTCCTGCCCACAGGTGAAAACTCTCCTGTGTTATAGTATTTCAGAAAATACTTCAGCGAATTAATTGGTACCAGGTATCACAGTGCTGGAAGTGACGCGATCGGAAACTGAGACGAGAAGCTCCAGTATGGCTTAGTGTTATGAATTCCTCGTCAAGAAGTGATCTGTGTCGGTGAAGAGCAGTTAAATAAATGAGGAAATTGGTTATTAAAAGTAATTATGATGAAAGTCTTGCAAGAATTAATCCATTTGCTGGATCTTTTTTCAGAAAGTGAAAACACAAAGATAAAATTTACCATGCGCTGGAGACATGGATGTCGCTTGGGAGAGCTGTCAAGGATTTGTAGAAATGTTTGAGGAAATAGAAATGGCACCGACACCAGACACATCCTCTGGCTAAGCTTAGCGATCTAAGGGTTAGAGTAGAGGAAAGAGTCTCTAACTTCACTGGAGGGTTTATACTATTCGTAAGATATCTTTTGAATTACTTTCAAGTTTTGTCGGTTCCTGGGAAGAGAACACGTTAAAGAATAAAGAACAGCGCCGTGCATTAATATCCTCTTTCTCAAAGTTTGAAGGAAATGCCATAACCCTTGTTCATCTACACCATGAAAATCCCCCGAGATGTGATAAACCGGTGTAACTGTATGAAAATCGTCAGACAAATGAATGCTCAACCAGAATTATAATCTGTAGCTATGCAGAGTGCTGCTGGAGTACTATCCTTTCGTTTGGGAAGGTTACAGCACATTATATTTCACCGAATCGACTCCAAAGAAATCCGATTCATCAGCTCCCTAGTTTGACCTCAAAACTTGCTCCGTTTGCTCTATGCATCACTTTAGGTTCTCGTTCCTTCTTCTATAGATATCACTTTGGTTTCTACTCCTGAGAGCTGGCTGCTTGTGTGAAGCTTGTGTGAAGCCTCGGTTAGCTAACATCGTAGTACTCAGCAAGCTATTGCGTCACATGGCTATTGTGTGAGCGCTGGCATCTCCAGAGTTGGCTGTTGTGATGTTCGTTTCGTTCCCGACACCGTAAAGCTTTGCAGGTATTTACTTTCTCATATCTTTCCACGCCTTTCCCCAGTTTCAAAGGCAGGTTTTGCACTTCCACTAAAACTCACAGATTGCTGTTCGTCGTGTCCTTTATTTTGTTCTCTCTCTTTCTAGTACCAAAACCTTGTCTCGTTAGGAATGTAAGTGGAGCCTCAGACAGAAGAGGAGAGGTCTGTTGTCATGCGTGATGTATATCATTATTCATCCCAGATTCAACATACGGTATTCAAGTTACTTGACATGTAATGTAACCACAGTAGGCTGCTGTGGTGGCAATCATTTTTTCAGACTGGTTACAATAATGGACAATTATGATCTATTTTGTGTTCCTATAAGACAAACGTTGTGCTCTCTTGTTAATATACATCAACTGTTATCACTCTTATTCTGACTGATATCTGATAAATAAAGATGAGGAAGAATGATTTATCGTTATCAGTTAATTGTCAAATACTTCATCTCGGTATCTGTGCTGAGTGACCAAAGACTATTCCAGTTGTATGATTTTCAGAAGACAATCAGATGTGGTTTGTGTTATGAAACATATTTGAGCGAGGCACCTGATGCATGATCTTCGCGTATTAATACAGCTCTTTACCTCTTGATACGAATATCAAAATATTAGAGAAACCGAAATGTATGGACTGAAAATATATACATAAATACATATTTATGATTAGTCACTGTCGTCGAGATGGCATCATCGTCCATGGACGAAAAGTAGTACAGTCTACTCGAACAACTTCTGGCTCCAAAAGAGTGCAGCATCTCCCTGCTGTTGACTGTAGCGCAGCCTTGAATATATATATATATATATATATATATATATATATATATATATATATATATATATAATCTACATCAGCAGAAACTAAGTTCCAGTGCATTCCAGGCCATCTTCACCACAACTTTACATGTCTCCTGCTGGCGGCGTGCGTTCCTCCAACATATATGATAATTCGGTATTAATTCTTCATGAAGTTATCCACTTAGCATGTCGGAGGAGGACACAAGTTCCCAAGAGAGAGAGAGAGAGAGAGAGAGAGAGAGAGAGAGAGAGAGAGAGAGAGAGAGAGAGAGAGAGAGAGAGAGCGCAGGTCCTCGCTGAGCTACCACAACTTCCACCAGGCGCAGCAACGGATATGCATTTTAATATCCCTCTTACACACACACACACACACACACACACACACACACACACACACACACACACACACACACACACGACTATATTTGAACACTCAGACTCGGAAGTTAAGTGTATCTTTGTGCGTTACGTTTATTTTCAATATTCAGGGCCTTTAGAGGCGAAGTGTTTGACTCAAGTGTTTATGGGTGGCTGTTGAGCTATTTAATGGAACGCTGAATCGTTCGGTTGTTAAGCTGATGTAGGCTTTGTCACACGGCAGATATGGAAGCAAATCATTTAATAACCCAATTTGGCTGTAGGTGTATCGTTTTTGAACACATCCTTTCTTGCAAGTGGTCTCTCTCTCTCTCTCTCTCTCTCTCTCTCTCTCTCTCTCTCTCTCTCTCTCTCTCTCTCTCTCTCTCTCTCTCTCTCATTTCTTCTTCATCATCACCTTCTTCTTCTTCTTCTTCTTCTTCTTCTTCTTCTTCTTCTTCTTCTTCTTCTTCTCTCTCCTCCTCCTCCTCCTCCTCCTCCTCCTCCTCCTCCTCCTCCTCCTCCTCCTCCTGTAAGTTCTAGTATTGTCATAAGATATTTATGTGAACTATATTTCCTGGGAGTTGATAAAAGATATTGTCAGACAGATATATATATATATATATATATATATATATATATATATATATATATATATATATATATATATATATATATATATAAGTGTAATATTCAGTGACATGTCATAAAGAAACAGAACTAAAATAAGATGGCTTCAAGCACTCTTCGCTGCAATGTCGAGGGCTGGGGCTTCGTGACAACCAGACCACTGTTTAAAGCTGGCCAGGTTGTCAGACGTCATTGTCGTGTTGTGAACACAAGACATGTGATAAAACTGCGATGTTTTTTCCCCTAAGCAGCACAGTTGGATATTTTCTTGCATACCGAATAGTGTTATTATCTGAAAGCACAGATGTATTTGGGTTCGTCTGTATGTTGTATCCTTCTACACCGCTGGAGGCTTTCTGTTTTCAGATGACAGTCCTGGACGTTATATTGTATTGTTTTTACACTGTATTATACCTGCTATACTGCGTCTCAACGTTACACCAGGAGCAGCGTCTAGTGTCGTTTTTTTTACGTCATTCGAAACTCTGTAATCTCATAAGCCACATCCCAAGCAGGTTTATTGTGTAGTAAGCTCTTACCTCTAAAAATTCTTGCTTTATAAACTTACAGTATCATATATTGTACTCTTGTGTTTTAAGCTCCGGGCATTGGATATTCTTGTGCTGTAGGCTTACACCACTTGAAACTATTGTGCCTTAGGTTTTCGGGACTGGAAATTGTTGTGTTCTAATCTCTCAGCACTGGAAACTATTTTACGGTAAGTTTTTCTAATCTCTTACCATAAGCACAATCATGCTCCCCAGTGCTGTGAGCTGATTGAGCTGATGACACAGCAACCCACTCCAGTGCTTTAATCCTTCCCAGTATGGTGAGCTTACGACACAGCAATCCTCTCCATTGTTGACCTCACGACTTAACAGTCTTCTACAATGTTGCACACTAATCCTCTTCAGTGTTTTGAGGTTAAGATACAACAGTCCTGTCCAGTGTTGTGAATTTTCGACGCACCATTGGTGTCTAGTGTTGCAAGTTTACGTTGTAGCAATTCTCGACAGTATTGTGGTCTCATGACATACCCGTCTTCTTGAACACTTTGAGCTCAAGAGACAACGATCCTTTCCAATGTTGTGAGCTCACGACACTCCAAGCATTAACAATATTGTTGTGTCATTGTGCATCAGTAGATTTCAGTGCCACAGCCTCACGATAAACAAATCATTTCAATTGCTGTGATCCTCGGACACAATAATCTTCTTCAGTACTTTGAAACTACTGAGCGAATCTCTTCGTTGTTTATATATTGAGAAATACCAAACGCCTCCTTTTCTGTGAGTGTATCACTCACTAAACATTTTCTGACTCACATTAATACGACAGCAAAATGATATTCTCCTCCCTCAATATCAGGTATAAGCTGACGGTATTGATATGAAGACTATATAACAAAGAGCAGTTCGTATCATTCAACAAACAATCCCGTGTCCCTAAGCTTAACAACTTTCTTTATGGTTTTATTTTATTTTTTTTTTTCCGGCCTGTAAATCTGTCAGGTCACTCTGCTCAGCACAGGCCCTTACCTGGCTGACGGCCGAGGTAACTGCGTTAGAATGAGAAAGAAGAAGAGAGAAGAACCTCAATATATTCCAAGGAGCTTTATGTCAAAGGAAATCAGACTTGTTGGCTTAAAGTATGAAAAAGACTCTTTCCAAAAGACTTCTCGATGCATTTGAGGATCTGAAAATCACTGAAATTTCCTGTCTATAAACAACAAAGAAATTCGATAAACAACTTGGCGTGGTTAAAGCGTTGCTAGAGCGTATCATAGACTTTCCCCAGACCTTGAGTATTTCCAGTGTTGCAGACAAGTGTGGAATTTCATGCATATGTATGAAAGATAAACAAGGGAAGAACCAGTGAACCGAAAGCAGATCTTTCTACCCCCAGACATGAAACAAACGCGTCATAGATGACAGCGTATGAACACAGTAGAATGATGAACGAAATTATTTCCTATGTAACATATAATTCGCGAGCCAGGCACAGGGTGGCGCTGCCTGTTAATCAGTTTAACGCACCTATAACGCATTGTCTGACAGCACAAGCGCTTAAGGTAAGATAAGTGAGGCAACTCTATACAATTAAGTTATTTCTACACGCGCGCAGGCCTTCGTGCATGATTACTATTTGTGCGGCAGGGAGAGAATTTTACACTCCTTGTTACCCCGTCTCTTAACCTTGTATATTTATCGCGCCTTTACTCTCTGTTCACACACACACACACACACACACACACACACACACACACACACCCTAGCCTAAGCGAGGTACCCACTTATCGATTAGCCCAGAAAGGAAGACGAACATTCATCTGGGACTGGCAGTGGGCCGACTGCCGCACCCAGGATTCGAACCCAGGAGGGCCCGTGCATGAATCACGGTCACCAACGTGTGTGTGTGAGTGTGTGTATGTTTGTGTGTGTGTGTGTGTGTGTGTGTGTGTGTGTGTGACTATCTGTGATTGTGTGTTACGAGGAGCGAATCTTAAACTTGTGTTGTCCATTCTCATAGTCTCATATATGTATTATATGTATTTCATTGTTTCCTGGCATAGACCATTCCAACCATCAAGTGTTCCCACACTAAACTTGCATTTCTTTACATCCTCTTCGCCAGCCTCTCTCACCTTCTAATGGCCTCAGTTAATTCTGGTCCTGCAACTCGAGAAGAACTGTTTACTGTCATCCATTATAGAATTAGAAACTTTAAAGTTGTTATCAGATCACACTTCCCTCTTTTTTCATCCATGCTGTGTACACCTTTCCTCCCAGTGTAAGTCAGCTATTTAAACCCAAGTAACATCTTGGTTACTCGTCTCCGGAACTTCTTTGGTAACGTGACTTAACCTGAGAGACATGATCCAGCTTCGGTCAGTTATGTGTTGTAATCAGCGTATCAAGCATTCCTTTGTCCATTCACGTCAATGATATTTTGATATATGCCAACAGACAGTCTATTTCATTCACTGTTCTCCCGATACGCAGCTTTTATGACAGGTTTCGTGCAATGTCGACACACATCAGTTCCTCTAACGTATTTCCCTTTAAGTAGTATCCACGAAGCGTCGTCTTTTGCGAAATCCCATCTCAATTACCTTGTACTTACTCGGACTGAATCTCATCATCCATTCATAGGACCAACATAGGTGTTTGTCCATTTCTCCCTGTACGCTGATACATTCCTTATTTCTCTCAAGAACCTGGCAACATTCGCAAACATGTTTATGGACGGGTTTAGTCCTCGAGACAAATTATTTACATACACCAACAATAGCATTGGGCCCAAGATCGACCCTGCAGCACTCCACTTGCAACTTCACCCCATTTTGTTAATGTACCTGCGTCTCGTTTTCCTTTCCAAGGGGATTACCCTCTATCCTGCGAGGGAGTTTGTCCCTTATTCCTGCTTGTAGATCTTGCTTCTTCACCCTACGAAGGAGAATAGTAATCATAGGCTTCCTGATAATCTGGGAACGCACGATTTACCCAGTTGTCATTGTGTGTGTGTGTGTGTGTGTGTGTGTGTGTGTGTGTGTGTGTGTGTGTGTGCTTAACTACCTATTTGTACAGTAGTGAAAGGGAGTTTCACACTCGTAGGGCCCCCATTTCTTGAACATTCTCATCTATTATACATCATAGATTTTTGTATGCTTTCTGCATTAACCATATCCTCAGTGTGTGTGTGTGTGTGTGTGTGTGTGTGTGTGTGTGTGTGTGTGGTGTGTGTGTGTGTGTGTGTGTGTGTGTGTGTGTGTGTGTGTGTGTGTGTGTGTGTGTCTGTGGGTGTGGGTGTGTGTGGGTGTGGGTGTAAGAAATTACGAATTTCTACTGTACTGGGAGAGAGTTTTCTTATCATGGGGCCCCATCTCTTGAATATTTTCTCCTCACGTGCAACTTTTTAAGCCCCTGCATGCCGTCGGAATATAGAATTTCCTCGCCCAGTTTATTCCAGTCATCCACTTATATAGAACCTTTTCTTTGCATCTTTTCTATCGAGTCTCTTGCTTAGTTACTTGTCTGGTTACTCTGTATCTTCATCTTTCGAAGTAACTGTTCACCGCTGACGTCACCATATTAGTGTGAAAATGTAAAGGTTGTGCTCAGGTCTCTCCTTACTCTTCTCTTTTTCCATGATGGACAAATTTTTTGGCCCTTCACTTCTCACTGTTCCTCATCTTTCTTCATTCCAGTACTTTCTTTGTTGTCCTCCAGTGGACTTTTAAGTCTGGTGACTATATTTAAGAAGTATAGTCTCATTTTACCCAAATGTGCAATGCGAAAATCTTACTCAATTTTGCTTTTTATTCATGTAATTGATAACAATTCAAACATTTGCTGGCAGGTAGTTTGTTCATTTACTTTCTCCTAAGCTGGGGTTCTGGCGACAGGTTAGGCAAAATGTCGAATTCTAAGTCACATTCACACGCCGATTTCAGCACCTTCTACCCTTTAGATAGTATTCATACTATATATGTATATGTAATGCACTAAAAAGGAGGGCAAATGAGAGTTGGGGTGAGAGAGTATCATTAAACTTTAGGGAGAATGAAAAGGTGTTTTGGAAGGAGGTAAATATAGTGCGTAAGACAAGCGAATATATGGGAACAACGGTGAAGGGAGCAAAGAGGATGTGATAACAGTTAGTAATGATGTGGGAAGGAAGTTAGTAATGAAGTGGCGTGAGTATTTTGAAGGTTCGTTGAATGTGTTTGATGATAGAGTGGCAGATATAGGATGTTTTGGTTGGTGTGGTGTGCGAAGTGAGAGGGTCAGGGAAAATGGTTCGGTTAAGAGAGAAGAGGTAGTGAAAGCTTTGCGGAAGATAAAATCCGGCAAGGCGTTGGGTTTAGAGGGTATTGCAGTTGAATTCATTAAGAAAGGAGGTGATTGTGTTGTGGATTGGCCGGTAAGGATATTTAATGTATATATGGGGGAATCAACAGACTTAATAAATAGTAGGCCAAATCATGCAACAATTGGGAGTCTACGCCGTCATATGCAAGGCATGTAAATATATTCATATAGGAGAGGTTATATTGGCACCGTCATTCAGTACGCAGGGATGAACACAAAAATGCGATCGCTAAACACTGTCATGAAAATAATCACCAATAGATCTTGAAAGTCTTGTTATTTTATACCCCGCTGCTGAGTATGCCACATGCAACGTCATTGAATCTGTCTTAATTGCTGATATATTTGTCCCCAGGCTATTTTAAAGCCCATTCTAGCGTTAACCAAATCATTATAAGAGAATTGACAAAACACGTAAACATAAAAATAGTTGTTCAAGACACACCCAACTACCCAGGTCAGCCCAAGCCACGTGACACCCCCACGCCCTTTCCCCCTTAATCCCTTAAAACGGTTATGGCCAGACAAAGCAGACAGTGTTTGGTCTATAAAGATTGATGTTGGACGACGGTCCTCAAGTGCGATGTTGGGATTTAGATAACTTTGTTAAGTGCTTGCACCTGATGAGTGGATTTTCTCCACGAAACATGTCGTGCCACATGTATAGAAAAATTAATTGCATGTTAAATAAAATACGTTTGAACTCCTACCACGCCTTCATCTAACACATTCAACAGTCCTTCAAAACGCTCAGTTCATCTCTTTGTTGCCTGTTTCTGCTTACCCACTTGCTTCTTTCTCTTATAAACATTTCAATCACTTGCGCTCCTTCCCTACAAATGCTGTCTATATACCCATGTTTTCTCTATCGTTAGCAACTAGATCATTTCATCTCACCACACGCTACCATTTTTCATAATCCCATATCCCACTTTCCACGTGCGATACACTTTACCCGCACATGGAAGCACGACTTCCTTACATATCCTCCACTTCTCTTCCAGTCCCTCAGAATCATTCACTCTCAGTCTATGCCGTTCGTCATTCAAACTCTCATGGTATTTCATCACACAAGCTTCTTTTCCAAGCTCACTTTTTATGACCATTCTTTTTTGACATACATTTCCTCTATTCTTAAAAATGTAAAAAAAAAGAAAAGATTCGTTTTCATCATGAAATAAGCAAACATCTCACCTGCTTATTTTCTCAGCACGTTCACATACAGCAAGTCATTGATCACATAATTCAGTAAGACTCGTTGATTCCAACCTCAATTACCCACATATAATTGTGTATGCACCTTCATTTGGATTGATTATTCTCAATCACAGCTATCTTTTTTTACTGTATAACTCGACACACTGTTCCCAGTACTCACTTACACCTGGTGCCCTATGGCTTGCAATTATAACCCTCAACTGTCAGTGCCACTCTTGCATTTAGATTTCTTAGTACAAAGATTCGATCCCATTCATCAATGGGTCCTTCCGCTAGAGGGTGCATAATCTTCCCTGTCTCGTACCTAAGTAACTTTCATTCTAATTCATGTCAAACTCGAACGCACTTCCTCACCTCACACACTAGCATAGTTGTACGCCTCCTCCCTCATTAGATGCGCTACCCTGTCCTTAGCACTTGCCCTCACCATAACCCCTGACTTTAACCCCAGATTATTCCAAAACTACTCTGCACCTTCCCCTACACCCTAATTTCTCTGACAACCCCTCTCTCTCTCCCTCCTGAGCATCCTGGTTACGTATACATGCTTACATTCAGACACTTCCCAAGCCTGAGACGATGAGAAGGACTCTTCGTTTGGCTCCCGTCCTTAACTCCCCACTCCCGTCCTTAGTAGTCACCTCTTAAGGTACCCAGGAAATACTTGGGTAGTTTTCTTACTAACTTAAAACCAGAGGTAAAAAAAAAAAAGAAATGTGGTTCAGGATGCTCAATTGTGTGAAATATCTGTTGTCAGTTACTTTGAGAGAAGTAGAGAGAAACTGTGCTTGTAGATTGAATTCCGGGAAATTGCTTGTATATGAGGCAGAAAGGAAAAACTGCAACTTAAAGCAGGAAAAGTAACTGACAGCAACTGTGGAGCTAACTGACTCTCCCGTCTCTACTCCTTCTGGCACCCAGGTGATAGTACCTCCCTATTCAGTGACTGCTTACTTCTTATTCTCTACAGCTCCAACTTCTGCCTGTATGCCACCTACTACCTAACACCCGCGGTGTGGTGTGCTTGGGACGATATGGCATGTAAGGTGGGAGATGTCCAGGAAAAGGGTTTGATGAAAAGACAGTAAGTAGTGAAAACCTTTCATAAGATGAAGTGTAGCAAAGCGGCTGAGGTGGAAAGGACTGCAGTACAGTTTGATCCTAAAAGGGATGGCATTGATCATACTTGGTTTAGTGAGAATGATCAGCGTTTGTATTGCCCAGGTTTAGGACTGGCAAAATGCGTGAATAGCACCATTCTATAAAGAAAAGAGAACAAAAGTGAATTTTCAAATCACAGAGATGTAGGGCTCTCCCATACACCTGGCAAGGTGAAGAGTCAGTCGCTAAAGTATGTTACACTGTCAAGACTGAGTAGTCACTCCTGACGGTGTGATATACGAAAGCGTTTGACTCCATATTTTCCGTTTCCTTGTTTTTTACCGGTATATATATATATATATATATATATATATATATATATATATATATATGTACACTCTAGAAGCTCCTTTCGTGTATGGGCTCCTGCAGCACTCAGGAAGCAGGCCATGTCCACCAGTCGGGACCACAGTACATACATTGTTGTGATGTGTGTGTGTGTGTATATGTGCAGAGTGCGGGGCAAATCGTAGGAGGTGCTCAGTGTCCACTTATTTCTTTCATATGAATTCTCTTTTAGAGTCAGCAACATAGAACCAAGTTTCATGATTAGCCTGAGGAAATCACATTTGATTCCGCTCATCGTTATTGTAAGAACCGAATATTTCATTAAAGGTTACAGTCGAACCACTTTGGAGAAGAAAGGAAAAATAATCCAAAAATTTAGATCTCTTCCGGAACTTTTCAATCGATTTTCCCTTTAGAGATACTGTCTTCCGAGAGGCGTGCACTTTTTCTGGCGGTAAAATGTGAATCCGATGCTACACTTCACCGAGTACAACTCTCCCTTGAAATTGAATGGATTATCGATAGAAGGTATGGTACTGTTTTGGTGGCGCATGAGAGGTTTTACATATCGTATTGAACCCCAGCTTGGAGGACGTGTTAGGAGGGAGATGTGTGTGTGTGTGTGTGTGTGAAAGAATGTGCTAATGTCAAATTCTCCATGTTGACAACGGTTTTTATAGGTGGAAGAGATATGATATATATATATATATATATATATATATATATATATATATATATATATATATATATATATATATATATGATACTGCGCTGGTGGCTGATTCATGTGAGAAACTGCAGAAGCTGGTGACTGAGTTTGGTAAAGTGTGTGAAAGAAGAAAGTTAAGGGTAAATGTGAATAAGAGCAAGGTTATTAGGTACAGTAGGGTTGAGGGTCAAGTCAATTGGGAGGTGAGTTTGAATGGAGAAAAACTGGAGGAAGTGAAGTGTTTTAGATATCTGGGAGTGGATCTGGCAGCCGATGGAACCATGGAAGCGGAAGTGGATCATAGGGTGGGGGAGGGGGCGAAAATTCTGGGAGCCTTGAAGAATGTGTGGAAGTCGAGAACATTATCTCGGAAAGCAAAAATAAGTATGTTTGAAGGAATAGTGGTTCCAACAATGTTGTATGGTTGCGAGGTGTGGGCTATGGATAGAGTTGTGCGCAGGAGGATGGATGTGCTGGAAATGAGATGTTTGAGGACAATGTGTGGTGTGAGGTGGTTTGATCGAGTAAGTAACGTAAGGGTAAGAGAGATGTGTGGAAATAAAAAGAGCGTGGTTGAGAGAGCAGAAGAGGGTGTTTTGAAATGGTTTGGGCACATGGAGAGAATGAGTGAGGACAGATTGACCAAGAGGATATATGTGTCGGAGGTGGAGGGAACGAGGAGAAGAGGGAGACCAAATTGGAGGTGAAAAGATGGAGTGAAAAAGATTTTGTGTGATCGGGGCCTGAACATGCAGGAGGGTGAAAGGAGGGCAAGGAATAGAGTGAATTGGAGCGATGTGGTATACCGGGGTTGACGTGCTGTCAGTGGATTAAATCGGGGCATGCGAAGCGTCTGGGGTAAACCATGGAAAGCTGTGTAGGTATGTATATTTTGCGTGTGTGGACGTATGTATATACATGTGTATGGGGATGGGTTGGGCCATTTCTTTCGTCTGTTTCCTTGCGCTACCTCGCAAACGCGGGAGACAGCGACAAACCAAAAAAAAAAAAATATATATATATATATATATATATTTCTTTCTTTTATACTATTCGCCATTTCCCGCATTAGCGAGGTAGCGTTAAGAACAGAGGACTGGGCCTTTTAGAGAATATCCTCACCTGGCCCCCTTCTCTGTTCCCTCTTTTTGAAAATTAGAAAAGAATGAGAGGGGAGGATTTCCAGCCCCCCGCTCCCTTCCCTTTTAGTCGCCTTCTACGACACGCAGGGAATACGTGGGAAGTATTCTTTCTCCCCTATCCCGAGGGATATATATATATATATATATATATATATATATATATATATATATATATATATATATATATATATATATATATATATTTTTTTTTTTTTTTTTTTTCTTTTTTTTTTGCTTTGTCGCTGTCTCCCGCGTTTGCGAGGTAGCGCAAGGAAACAGACGAAAGAAATGGCCCAACCCACCCCATACACATGTATATACATACGTCCACACACACGCAAATATACATACCTACACACCTTTCCATGGTTTACCCCAGACGCTTCACATGCCTTGATTCAATCCACTGACAGCACGTCAACCCCGGTATACCACATCGCTCCAATTCACTCTATTCCTTGCCCTCCTTTCACCCTCCTGCATGTTCAGGCCCCGATCACACAAAATCTTTTTCACTCCATCTTTCCACCTCCAATTTGGTCTCCCTCTTCTCCTCGTTCCCTCCACCTCCGACACATATATCCTCTTGGTCAATCTTTCCTCACTCATTCTTTCCATGTGACCAAACCATTTCAAAACACCCTCTTCTGCTCTCTCAACCACGCTCTTTTTATTTCCACACATCTCTCTTACCCTTACGTTACTACTCGATCAAACCACCTCACACCACACATTGTCCTCAAACATCTCATTTCCAGCACATCCATCCTCCTGCGCACAACTCTATCCATAGCCCACGCCTCGCAACCATACAACATTGTTGGAACCACTATTCCTTCAAACATACCCATTTTTGCTTTCCGAGATGATGTTCATATATATATATATATATATATATATATATATATATATATATATATATATATATATATATATATATATATATATATATGATATTTACATACGGATCGCGTCCCTCTGCAATGTTTATCAACACACTGAAGAGTCCTGTTCCTCAGGCATTGACCCCTGGTGTGAGCAGGCACCAAGAAATGATCCGCTAAACTGTCTGGAAATCGACTGACGCTCTTCCATGAATGATTGTGAAATCCAAATTAATATTCATTGCATTTTGTCGCCATTGCCTGAATTTTAAGCATATCATCAATATCTTCCCTCCATTTATTCAATCTCCACAGAATTACTGCATAAATCAAGACTTGAAAAGGCACTGGAAGAAGTCATAGTTAACGTAATTAAAGACTGCACAGCGAGAAGTATCAATGATGTAAGAAATACAGAGCGCGAAGAAGAAGTATTTAACGTTGAGCGGGGAGTTACTGGGTAGGTTTCGTGACAAACAATAACAATGACAGGCTACAGGAGAAAGAACAAGCAACAAAATTCCTCCAAATGTTGTCTGAACCACTAGTGAGCCGTGGGCTGCAGTGATGGAGGTCGATCATTATATTTGGTTTACCGGAGAAACCCGTGGAACCTGAATAAGACTGGAGGATCTGGAGGTCTTGATAATGAAGTCAGTGACTAAATATAGAGACAGACGAGTCAGGGCAGGACTAATAGGTATCATAAGGGAGTGGAAGAGTCATCCATTAATCTCTCTGGAAGGGCCAAGAGAGGCCCACAGAGGCTAGGTAATAAAAAGATCGACTTGGCGTTTTTGGAAATGACCGAGACAAAGGTGTGGAGGAAGAAATAGAAAAGCACAAAGCAAAACGGAGGAAGATGTCAGAGGAACACAGTAGAGGGCCTCGTGGCTACTGGAGGAACACAAGGATGCTGCTGGATCGCTAGGTAACGTTGAGAAACTTGTAGTTGAACATAGTATACACGTAAGATCATGTCAGTCTCTATAGGTGCTATTGAGATTATTAACAAATTAATTGAATGGCACACATTTTTTCCTTAGGTTTGTACTATAATAAGGAGAAGGTGATACACATAGGAGAAGGTGGGAATTCAGATACAGGAAACAAACTAGGCATACAAGGAGTCACACGGAGATAAAGACACATGGAGAGTCAAATATGTATACAAGAGAGCTTTTTGTGCTAGTATTTCATGGAGTTTTTACAGGTCAGAGACACAGATGTGGTTTCAACAGTAGAAACGATTAAGGAGACAGATTTCCGCCTGGCCTCTATTCCTGTATATATACAAGCATATATATATATACAAGCACAGGAAATATCTTTCAAACACACGTTCATAAACCTGATTTATCTATCTATCTATCAGTTTGTCAATCTAACCGTCTCTATTTATCTGCATCAATCTGCAATCACCACAGGACGAATGAAGGCTGCGTTGATTCCAATAGACTCCTTTGGAGTGAGAAATTCTTTGACAAGGATGTACTCCCAGTGGTACAGCATCGCCAATGGTGACTTTTGATTCGCACTGTAACTTCGAGCTGGTGGAGTCCAGTGACACCTATCTATCCATCTTAATATATATATATATATATATATATATATATATATATATATATATATATATATATATATATATATATATATACATATATGTTATCTTGTGGAGGCTAAGGTGAAGATTTGTATGGCTTTTCAGAAAAGAAGAGTGAATGTTGGGGCGAAGAGGATGGTGAGAGTAAGTGAGCTTGGGAAGGAGACTTGTGTGAGGAAGTACCAGGAGAGACTGAGTACAGAATGGAAAAAGGTGAGAACAATGGAAGTAAGGGGAGTGGGGGAGGAATGGGATGTATTTAGGGAATCAGTGATGGATTGCGCAAAAGATGCTTGTGGCATGAGAAGCGTGGGAGGTGGGTTGATTAGAAAGGGTAGTGAGTGGTGGGATGAAGAAGTAAGGTTATTAGTGAAAGAGAAGAGAGAGGCATTTGGACGATTTTTGCAGGGAAAAAATGAAATTGAGTGGGAGATGTATAAAAGAAAGAGACCGGAGATCAAGAGAAAGGTGCAAGAGGTGAAAAAGAGGGCAAATGAGAGTTGGGGTGAGAGAGTATCATTAAATTTTAGGGAGAATAAAAAGTTGTTCTGGAAGGAGGTAATAAAGTGCGTAAGACAAGGGAGCGAATGGGAACTTCAGTGAAGGGCGCTAATGGGGAGGTGATAACAAGTAGTGGTGATGTGAGAAGGAGATGGAGTGAGAATTTTGAAGGTTTGTTGAATGTGTTTGATGATAGAGTGGCAGATATAGGGTGTTTTGGTCGAGGTGGTGTGCAAAGTGAGAGGGTTAGGGAAAATGATTTGGTAAACAGAGAAGAGGTAGTAAAAGCTTTGCGGAAGATGAAAGCCGGCAAGGCAGCAGGTTTGGATGGTATTGCAGTGGAATTTATTAAAAAAGGGGGTGACTGTATTGTTGACTGGTTGGTAAGGTTATTTAATGTATGTATGACTCATGGTGAGGTGCCTGAGGATTGGCGGAATGCGTGCATAGTGCCATTGTACTAAGGCAAAGGGGATAAGAGTGAGTGCTCAAATTACAGAGGTATAAGTTTGTTGAGTATTCCTGGTAAATTATATGGGAGGGTATTGATTGAGAGGGTGAAGGCATGTACAGAGCATCAGATTGGGGAAGAGCAGTGTGGTTTCAGAAGTGGTAGAGGATGTGTGGATCAGGTGTTTGCTTTGAAGAATGTATGTGAGAAATACTTAGAAAAGCAAATGGATTTGTATGTAGCATTTATGGATCTGGAGAAGGCATATGATAGAGTTGATAGAGATGCTCTGTGGAAGGTATTAAGAATATATGGTGTGGGAGGCAAGTTGTTAGAAGCAGTGAAAGTTTTTATCGAGGATGTAAGGCATGTGTACGTGTAGGAAGAGAGGAAAGTGATTGGTTCTCAGTGAATGTAGGTTTGCAGCAGGGGTGTGTGATGTCTCCATGGTTGTTTAATTTGTTCATGGATGGGGTTGTTAGGGAGGTGAATGCAAGAGTTTTGGAAAGAGGAGCAAGTATGAAGTCTGTTGTGAATGAGAGAGCTTGGGAAGTGAGTCAGTTGTTGTTCGCTGATGATACAGCGCTGGTGGCTGATTCATGTGAGAAACTGCAGAAGCTGGTGACTGAGTTTGGTAAAGTGTGTGAAAGAAGAAAGTTAAGAGTAAATGTGAATAAGAGCAAGGTTATTAGGTACAGTAGGGTTGATGGTCAAGTCAGTTGGGAGGTAAGTTTGAATGGAGAAAAACTGGAGGAAGTAAAGTGTTTTAGATATCTGGGAGTGGATCTGGCAGCGGATGGAACCATGGAAGCGGAAGTGAATCATAGGGTGGGTGAGGGGGCGAAAATCCTGGGAGCCTTGAAGAATGTGTGGAAGTCGAGAACATTATCTCGGAAAGCAAAAATGGGTATGTTTGAAGGAATAGTGGTTCCAACAATGTTGTATGGTTGCGAGGCGTGGGCTATGGATAGAGTTGTGCGCAGGAGGGTGGATGTGCTGGAAATGAGATGTTTGAGGACAATGTGTGGTGTGAGGTGGTTTGATCGAGTAAGTAATGTAAGGGTAAGAGAGATGTGTGGAAATAAAAAGAGCGTGGTTGAGAGAGCAGAAGAGGGTGTTTTGAAATGGTTTGGGCACATGGAGAGAATGAGTGAGGAAAGATTGACCAAGAGGATATATGTGTCGGAGGTGGATGGAACGAGGAGAAGTGGGAGACCAAATTGGAGGTGGAAAGATGGAGTGAAAAAGATTTTGAGTGATCGGGGCCTGAACATGCAGGAGGGTGAAAGGCGGGCAAGGAATAGAGTGAATTGGATCGATGTGGTATACCGGGGTTGACGTGCTGTCAGTGGATTGAATCAGGGCATGTGAAGCGTCTGGGGTAAACCATGGAAAGTAGTGTGGGGCCTGGATGTGGAAAGGGAGCTGTGGTTTCGGGCATTATTGCATGACAGCTAGAGACTGAGTGTGAACGAATGGGGCCTTTGTTGTCTTATCCTAGCGCTACCTCGCACACATGAGGGGGGAGGGGGATGGTATTCCATGTGTGGCGAGTTGGCGATGGGAATGAATAAAGGCAGACAGTGTGAATTGTGTGCATGGGTATATATGTATGTGTCTGTGTGTGCATATATATGTGTACATTGAGATGTATAGGTATGTATATTTGCGTGTGTTGACGTGTATGTATATACATGTGTATGGGGGTGGGTTGGGCCATTTCTTTCGTCTGTTTCCTTGCGCTACCTCGCAAACGCGGGAGACAGCGACAAAGCAAAATAAATAATTATATATATATATATATATATATATATATATATATATATATATATATATATTATATATATATATATATATATATATATATATATATATATATATATATATATATATATATATATATATATATATATGGTGGTAATGAAAAGATTGTGGTTGGGAGAGCAGAAGAGGGTGCTTTGAAATGGTCTGGTCGCATAGAGAGTATGAGTGAGAAAAGATTGACAAAGAGAGAACGAGGAGAAGTGGGAGACCAAATTGGAGGTGGAAGGATGGAGTGAAAAAGATTTTGAGCGATCGGGGCCTGAACATGCAGGAGGGTGAAAGGCGTGCAAGGAATAGAGTGAAATGGAACGATGTGGTACACCAGGGTCGACGTGCTGTCAATGGATTGAACCAGGGCATCTGAGGTAAACCATGGAAAGTTTTGTGGTGCCTGGATGTGGAAACGGAGCTGTGGTTTCAGCGCATTATACATGACAGCCACTGGGCGGGGCAAGCAAATGAATTAAGAGACAGCTGAAGGGGTTTAAAGGCACAGGTCAACCTCATCGACCTAATCTTTCTGTAGTTACAAATTTATGTCTACCTATGTTCTAGGAAACATATTTGTAGCTTGTGAGAGGTGGAGGTGTCGAGTTCAGGGACTCTGGCAGGCAAAGGTTGCGTAACATTTTGTAGCAGAGACAGAGTGAACTCCTTTGGAGTGATTTCATTGATGAGGCTGTTCTCTTTTCCGTCTACTGAAGATGACACAGCCTCGCTAAAGATGACTTTTAACTCATGGCGTAAACGAGCAGGAGGAGAAAGAATTCTACTTCCGAGTTCCCTTCGTGTTGCAGATGACTAAAGGAGACCGGTGGGTGGTGGGGCGGGGGGTTGCTTGACTCCCTCCCCCTGCCTCTTTTTATTTAAATGTCTAAAAAACGAAACAGAAGTAGAGAGTGTTCATCCTCCTCGAAGGCTCACGTTAGTGTCTAAATGTGTGTGGATGTAACCAAGATGAGAAAAGAGGAAAGATAGTATGTGTGAGGAAAAAGAATTTGATATTCTGGCTCTGATTCAAACAAAGCTCAAGTGTAGAGGGAAGAATGGTGTGGAAATGTCGTAGGAGTAGATTCAAGGGTTGGTGAGAGGACAAGATCTATGGAATGGGTAACACTACTCCTGAAGCAAGAGTTGTGGGAGTGTATTTAAAGTGTAAGGAAGTAAATTCTAGACTGATGTGGGTGAAGCTGATAGTGGATGGCGTAAGATGGGTCATTGTTAGCGCTTATTCACCTGGCCATGAGAAGAAAGATCATGAGAGGCAAGTGTTTTGGAAGCAGCTGAGTGTCTCAGAGATTTTTATGTAAGAGACCGGTGGATGATTTCGATGCGAAGGTTTGTAATGTAGCAGTTGAAGGTATAATTAGGGGGCATGGAGTGTTCAGTATTTTGAATGGAAATGGTGATCAGCTTGTGGAACTGTGTTGGGAATACCTGGTTTAAAAAGGGGGACATGCACAAGTATACGTATGTGAGTAGGATAGATGGTTAGCGGGCATTATTGGGTTGCATATTAACTGGTAGGCGTGTAAAGGAGAAACTATAGGAAATGTGCAGAGAGGAACAGCTGGTGGGATATCTGATCACTATCTTGAGGAGACGAGGATGAAGATTTATAGAGGTGTTTGGAAAAGAAGAAACGATGTCGATGGGAAGGGATCATGAGCGTTAGTGAGCTTTGAAAAGAGACTTGTGTGAAGACATACCAGGAGAGATTGAGTATAGAATGGCAAAAGGCGAGAGTAAATGAAGCCAGGGGAGTGGGCGAGGAAAGGGTGGTATTTAGGGAAGCAGTGTTGACATGGGCGCAAGATGCATGTGGCATGCGAAAGGTGGGAAGTGGATAGATTAGAAAGGACAGTGAGTGGTGGGATGAAGAATTGTAGAGTTGCTGGTGAATGATAAAAGAGAGACTTTTCGGCGATACTTATGAGGGAATAGTGCAGATGATTGGGCGATATATAAGAAAAAGCGGCAGAAGGTAAAGGGAAAGGTGCAGGAGTTGAAAAGGGGGGGGCAAATTAGAGGTGGGATGAGCAAGTTTCAGTAAACTTTAAGGAGAATAAGATTTTTTTGGAAGTAGGTTAATGTACGAAAAACAAATCGGTGATGAGGGCAAAAGGGGAAGTGGAACTGGTAGTGATGAAGTGAGGAGATGGAGTGAGTATTTTGAAGGACTATTGAATGTGTTGATGATAGGATGACAGATGTAAGGTATTTTGGTCGGGTTGGTATGCAAAATAAGAGTGTCATGGAGAATAGTTTGGTGAAGAGAGAAAGGGTGGTGAATTCATTCAGTAAGATGAAATGTAGCAAGGCGGCTGCAAAGATGAGTAATGTGGCAGTTGAGGGAATGATTGGTGTACATAGGGTGTTCAGTGTTGCTCCTCTCAGCACATTAACGTCCAAAAGTCTCTTTCGCGCGCCAATCAATTAACACGTAATCCAGTAACGCTCTCTGGCCATCTTTCCTACTTACATACGTATACTTATGTATATCTCTCTTTTTAAACCAGGTATTACCAATCACCAGTCCTTTTTCAGCTCACAAATCTACAAGCTCTTCACCATTTCCATTTACAACACTGAACATCCCATGTACACCAATTATTCCCTCAACTGCCACATTACTCACCTTTGCATTCAAATCACCCATCACTATAACCCGGTCTCGTGCATCAAAACTACTAACACACTCACTCAGCTGCTCACAGAACACACACTTGCCTCTCATGATCTTTCTCCACATGCCCAGGTGCATATGCACCAATAGTCACCCATCTCTTTCCATCTACTTTCAGTTTTACCCATATCAATCCAGAGTTTACTTTCTTACACTCTATCACATACTCCCACCTCTCCTGTTTCGGGAGTAGTGCTACTCCTTCCCTTGCTCTTGTCCTCTCACCAACCCCTGACTTTACTCCCAAGACATTCCCAAACCACTCTTCCCCTTTACTCTAGAACTTCGTTTCACTCAGAGCCAAAACGTCCAGGTTCCTTTCCTCAAACATACTACCTATCTTTTTTTTTTTCTCATCTTGGTTACATCCACACACACTTAGACACCCCAGTCTGAGCCTTCGAGTAGGATGAGTACTCCCCGCGTGGCTCCTGTTTCCCCCTTTAGAAAGTTAGAATACAAGGAGGGGAGGGTTTCTAGCCCCTCGCTCCCATCACCTTTAGTCGCCTTCTACGACACATGAGGAATGAGCGAGAAGTATTGTATATCTGTTTTTCATCGACATGTGTGCCAGTTGCTTTCCCTTGAAACAAAAGGCGTAAACTTTATGCTCTTGTTTTTAAAGTATATAAGACCGAACGTTCCAGTCATCGTATATGCCGATGGTTTCCCCCTCCTGTGATGATATTAAAAACATACCACACTTTAGATATAATCTCAGTCAGGTACACAATGCAGGGACAGTCACATTCAGGAAACGACAGGTAGGACAAGAATCGGTGTAGGTGCAGGGGGGAGGAGAGCGTGCAGTATATAAAAAAAAAAGCCCGGGTCTTGTGGAAATACTTGCCAGCGTCAGTGTTTACAAACAGCACTGTAGGCAGCCTGAATGTGACGTCACGCCTGAGGGACTCCTGGGGCGGAGGTAAACATTGGTTCGCCTTTGTACACTGTGGGTGGCGGCTCGCTCAGCCTGGCAGCTTTACCTCTGTGACTCTCACTAGTATCTCCTGCAATTTAGAAGGCTGATCCTAGTCAACTAGTTTCTCTCGTAAACTTATGATTCAGCTTTGTCATTTATCTCTGGTTTCCTCTTTCATTCGGAAATACGTTATTTTCTTAATATTTTCCCCCCCGTTTTCACTTCTGGATAACCTATAGTTTTCTTCCACTCTGCAGGGTTCAATCTCGTATTTGTTCTTTACCGGTATTTGTCTGACACCCATCCAGTACAAATATTGTAAGTCACATATGGTGAATACAGAAATGTATATATATATATATATATATATATATATATATATATATATATATATATATATATATATATATTTTTTATTTTATTTATTTTATTATACTTTGTCGCTGTCTCCCGCGTTTGCGAGGTAGCGCAAGGAAACAGACGAAAGAAATGGCCCAACCCCCCCCCCCCATACACATGTATATACATACGTCCACACACGCAAATATACATACCTACACAGCTTTCCATGGTTTACCCCAGACGCTTCACATGCCTTGATTCAATCCACTGACAGCACGTCAACCCCGGTATACCACATCGCTCCAATTCACTCTATTCCTTGCCCTCCTTTCACCCTCCTGCATGTTCAGGCCCCGATCACACAAAATCTTTTTCACTCCATCTTTCCACCTCCAATTTGGTCTCCCTCTTCTCCTCGTTCCCTCCACCTCCGACACATATATCCTCTTGGTCAATCTTTCCTCACTCATTCTCTCCATGTGCCCAAACCACTTCAAAACACCCTCTTCTGCTCTCTCAACCACGCTCTTTTTATTTCCACACATCTCTCTTACCCTTACGTTACTCACTCGATCAAACCACCTCACACCACACATCTCATTTCCAGCACATCCATCCTCCTGCGCACAACTCTATCCATAGCCCACGCCTCGCAACCATACAACATTGTTGGAACCACTATTCCTTCAAACATACCCATTTTTGCTTTCCGAGATAATGTTCTCGACTTCCACACATTCTTCAAGGCCCCCAGAATTTTCGCCCCCTCCCCCACCCTATGATCCACTTCCGCTTCCATGGTTCCATCCGCTGCCAGATCCACTCCCAGATATCTAAAACACTTCACTTCCTCCAGTTTTTCTCCATTCAAACTCACCTCCCAATTGACTTGACCCTCAACCCTACTGTACCTAATAACCTTGCTCTTATTCACATTTACTCTTAACTTTCTTCTTCCACACACTTTACCAAACTCAGTCACCAGCTTCTGCAGTTTCTCACATGAATCAGCCACCAGCGCTGTATCATCAGCGAACAACAACTGACTCACTTCCCAAGCTTTCTCATCCCCAACAGACTTCATACTTGCCCCTCTTGCATTTACGTCCCTAACAACCCCATCCATAAACAAATTAAACAACCATGGAGACATCACACACCCCTGCCGCAAACCTATATTCACTGAGAACCAATCACTTTCCTCTCTTTCTACACGTGCACATATATATATATATATATATATATATATATATATATATATATATATATATATATATATATATATATATACACATATATATGCCTTCCAAGTGCAAAGATTCGAACCCCGTACCATTAGTGTGGCATCTGGATACGCTACCTACTCGGCTGTGATGCCCATGATAGAGAAATGACTATCAATTATGTGTAATGAAGTACCTTTCGTCTCACGTTCATAAACAACTGAATCAAGACTGGTCGTATCCCGTTAGGTTCACATTACCTAGTGGCCGACACTTACCGAACTTACTGTCACAGGTGCCGGTATATGAACACGAATATTAGGCAAATGAACTCTCACTTTCATGGAACCTATAATACCCTCAACAGCTCGTCATTGTAAATTTAGTAAAACTTCTGGGTACTGGGTAGTGTGAGCTTGAGGGATATGAACGATCGAGACTCCGTTGCTCATGGGTGTGAGACGAAGGGTATTTGATTGCTAGTAATGCCACACTGATGGTACGAGGTTCGAATCCTTACTGTTGAAGGACATTATGTGTTCAGTGAAACTTAATGTTCATTTAATCACATTCTCTCACCCCAACTCTCATTTGCCCTCTATTTCAACTCTTGTACCTTCCTCTTGACCTCCTGCCGCTTTGTCTTATACATCTCATGGTCATTTGCACTCCTTTCTTGCGATTGCCGCCCAAGCGCCTCTCTTTTCACTTTCTTTAGCAACTTTACTTCTTCATCTCACCATTCGCTAACCTTTTTAATCTGCCCGTCTCCCACGCTTCCCTGAATACCTCTCATTTCTCACCCACTCCCTTTACTTCATTTGCTCTTACCTTTTGCCATTCTTCACTCAATCTCTCCTGGTATTTCTTCACACGTCTTCTTCCCAAGCTCTCTTCTCCCCAACATTGTCACCTCTTTTTCGAAAACCTCTGCATATCAACCCCCTCGGTTCCACAGGACAGTAATGATGCATCTGACCAGCTGCCCTTCTCAGCACATTTACATGCAAAAGTCTCTCTTTTACACGCCTATCAATTAAAATTTAATCTAATAATTCCTGCTGACCATCTTTCTTACTCACATATGTGTACTTGTGTATATCTCTCTTTTTAAACCAGGTATTCCCAATCACCAGTCTTTTCTTCAGCTTAAAACTCCACAAGCTCTTCCTCATGTCCATTCACAATACTGAATACCCAATGAGTGCCAAATATACCCTAAGCTGCCTCATTACTTACCCTCGCATTTATATCACCCATCCTTAGTACCCAGTCTCGTGCACCAAAACTGCTGACATGCACACTCAGCTGCTGCCAAAAGACTTGCCTCTCATGATCCTTCTTCTCATAGTCAGGTGCATAAGCACAAATTATCACCTATCTCTCGCCATCCGCTTTCAGTTTTACTCACATCAGTATAAAATTTACTTCCTTACAATCTGTCACATACTCCTCCATATCCTGCTTCAGTAGTAGTGCTTCCTTCATTAGCTCTTGTCCTCTCACCAAACCCTCAATCATAATACCTATCTCCTCTTTTCTTTTCTTGGGTACATCCACGCACATTCAGACACCACAACCTGAGCCTTCGAGGAGGATTAGCACTCCCCGCATGACCCCTTCTTCTGTTTTCTCTTTTAGAAATTGAGATACAAGAAGGGGAGTGTCTTCAGTCCCCGCTTCCGCCCCCTTTACTCGCCTACGAACCGCGGGGAATCTAGAGGTAGAATTTTTCTCCCCTACCCCAGAGATTATATATATATATATATATATATATATATATATATATATATATATATATATATATATATATATATCATGTTTGATTCGCCGTTTTCCGTGTTACCTAGGTAGCGCAAGGAAACAGACAAAAGAATACCCACATACACATGTATATACATACTCGTCTACACACACACATATATGTACCTGTACATTTCAACGTATATATATATATATATATATATATATATATATATATATATATATATATATATATATATATATATTATCCCTGGGGATAGGGGAGAAAGAATACTTCCCACGTATTCCCTGCGTGTCGTAAAAGGCGACTAAAAGGGGAGGGAGCGGGGGGCTGGAAATCCTCCCCTCATTTTTTTTTTTAATTTTACAAAAGAAGGAGCACAGAATGGGGCCAGGTGGGGATATTCCCTCACAGGCCCCTCGCTAACGCGGGAAATGGTGAATAGTTTAAAAGAAAAAAAGATATATATATATATATATATATATATATATATATATATATATATATATATATATATATATATATATATATATATATATATTCCTATGAGTCCACGGGGAAAACTTTTCGTGTTTCATTTTCCCCGTGGACTCATAAGAATATCTTGATCACGCGCAAAATTGTGATCCTTTCCAATATATATATATATATATATATATATATATATATATGCAGACATATACATATATACACATAAACATAATTCATACTTGCTATCTTTATTCATTCCTATCGCCACCCCTCCACACATGAAATAACAACCCCCTACCCCCACATGCGCGCGAGGTACCGCTAGGAAAAGACAACAAAGGCCGCATTCGTTCAAACTCAGTCTTTAGCTGTCATGTATAATGCACCGAACCCACAGCTCCCCTTCTACATCCAGGCCCCACAAAACTTTCTATGGTTTACTTCAGACGCTTCTCAGGCCCTGGTTCAATCCATTGACAGCACGTCGACAAAGGTATACCACATCGTTCCAATTCACTCTTCTCCTTGCACGTCTTTCACCCTCTTGCATGTTCAGGCCCCGATCGCTCAAAATCTTTTTCACTCCATCCTTCTACCTCCAATTTGGTCTCCTACTTCTCCCCGTTCCCTCCACCTCTAACACACATATCCTCTTTATCAATTTTTCCTCATTCATTCTCTCCATGTGACCAAACCATTTCAAAACACCCTCTTCTGCTCTCTCAACCACACTCATTTTATTATCCTTTATCTGTCTTACCCTTACATTACTTACTCGATCAAACTACCTCAAACCACATATTTTCCTCAAACGTCTCATTTCCAACACATCCACCCTCCTCCGCATAACCCTATCTATAGCCCACGCGTCGCAACCATATAACATTGTTGGAACCACTATTCCTTCAAACATACCCATTTTTGCTTTCCGAGATGATGTTCTCGCCTTCCACACATTTTTCAACGCTCCCAGAATTTCGCCCCCTCCCCCACCCTTTGACTCACTTCCGCTTCCATAGTTCCATTCTCTGCCAAATCCACTCCGAGATATCTAAGACACTTCACTTCCTCCACTTTTTCTCCATTCAAACTTACCTCCCAATAGACTTGTCCCTCAACCCTATTGTACCTAATAACCTTGCTCTTATTGACATTTACTCTCAAATTTCTTCTTTCACACACCTTACCAAACTCAGTCACCAGCTTCTGCAGTTTCTCACCCGAATCAGCCACCAGCGCTGTATCATCAGCGAACAACAACTGACTCACTTTCCAAGCCCTCTCATCCACAACAGACTGCATACTTGCCCCTCTCTCCAAAAGTCTTGCATTCACATCCCTAACAACCCCATCCATAAACAAATTGTACAACCATGGAGACATCACGCACCCCTGCTGCAAACCGACATTCACTGAGAACCACTCACTTTTCTCTCTTCCTATTCGTACACATGCCTTACATCCTTGATAAAAACTTTTCACTGCTTCAAGCAACTTGCCTCCCACACCACATATTCTTAATACCTTCCACAGAGCATCTCTATCAACTCTATCATATGCCTTCTCCAGGTCCATAAATGCTACATACAAATCCATTTGTTATTTTAAGTATTTCTCACATACATTCCTCAAAGCAAACACCTGATCCACACATCGTCTTCCACTTCTGAAACCACACTACTCTTCCCAATCTGATGCTCTGTACATGCCTTCACCCTCTTAATCAGTACCCTCCCATATAATTTCCCACGAATACTCAACAAACTTACACCTCTGTAATCTGAACACTCACCTTCATCCCCTTTGCTTTTGTGCAATTGCACTATGCATGCATTCCACCAATCCTCATGCATTTCTCCGTAAACTATACATACATTGAATATCCTTACCAACCAGTGAACAACAGTCACCCCCATTTTTAGTAAATTTCACTGCAATACCATCCATATCCGCCGCCATGTCGGATTTCATCTTTCACAAAGCTTTCACTACCTCTACCAAATCATTCTCTCTAACCCTCTCACTTTGCAGACGACCTCTACCAAAATACTCTATATCTGCTACTCTATCATCTAACACATTCAACAAACCTTCAAAAATACTCACTCCATCTTCTTCTCACATCACCACTACTTGTTATTAATAACCTTCCCATTAGCCCCTTTCACTGATGTTCCCATTTGTTCTCCTGTCTTATGCACTTTATTTACCTCCTTCCAAAACATCTTATTCTCCCTAAGATTTAATGATACTCTCTCACCCTAACTTTCATTTGCCTACTTTTTCACCTCTTGCACCTTTCTCTTGACCTCCTGCCTCCTTGTTTTATACGTCTCCCAGTCATTTGCACTATTTCCCTGCAAAACTCGCCCAAATGCCTCTCTCTTCTCTTTCACTAATAATCTTACTTCTTTATCCCACCACTCACTGCCCTTTCTAATTTGCCCACCTCCCACGCTTCTCATGCCACAAGCATCTTTTGCACTCAGTCTCTCCTGGTACTTCCTCACACAAGTCTCCTTCCCAAGCTCACTTACTTTCACCACTCTCTTCACCCCAACATTCTCTCTTCTTTTCTGAAAACCTCTACAAATCTTCACCTTCGCCTCCATAAGACAATGATCAGACATCCCTCCATATATATATATATATATATATATATATATATATATATATATATATATATATATATATATATATATATATTATCCCTGGGCATAGGGGAGAAAGAATACTTCCCACGTATTCCCTGCGTGTCGTAGAATGCGACTAAAAGGGAAGGGAACGGGGGGCTGGAAATCCTCCCCTCTCGTTTTTTTATTTTAATTTTCCAAAAGAAGGAACAGAGAAGGGGGCCAGCTGAGAGTATTCCCTCAAAGGCCCAGTCCTCTGATCTTAACGCTACCTCGCTATCGCGGGAAATGGCGAATAGTATGAAAAATATATATATATATATATATATATATATATATATATGTATATGTATATATATATATATATATATATATATATATATATATATATATATATATATATTCAACAAACCTTCAAAATACTCATTCCATCTCCTTCTCACATCACCACTACTTGTTATCACCTCCCCATTTACGCCCTTCACTGAAGTTCCCATTTGCTCCCTTGTCTTACGCACCCTATTTACCTCCTGCCAGAACATCTTTTTATTCTCCCTAAAATTTACTGATAGTCTCTCACCCCAACTCTCATTTGCCCTTTTTTTCACCTCTTGCACCTTTCTCTTGACCTCCTGTCTCTTTCTTTTATACTTCTCCCACTCAATTGCATTTTTTCCCTGCAAAAATCGTCCAAATGCCTCTCTCTTCTCTTTCACTAATACTCTCACTTCTTCATCCCACCACTCACTACCCTTTCTAAACAGCCCACCTCCCACTCTTCTCATGCCACAAGCATCTTTTGCGCAATCCATCACTGATTCCCTAAATACATCCCATTCCTCCCCCACTCCCCTTACTTCCATTGTTCTCACCTTTTTCCATTCTGTACTCAGTCTCTCCTGATACTTCTTCACACAGGTCTCCTTCCCAAGCTCACTTACTCTCACCACCTTCTTCACCCCAACATTCACTCTTCTTTTCTGAAAACCCATACTAATCTTCACCTTAGCCTCCACAAGATAATGATCAGACATCCCTCCAGTTGCACCTCTCAGCACATTGACATCCAAAAGTCTCTCTTTCGCACGCCTGTCCATTAACACGTAATCCAATAACGCTCTCTGGCCATCTCTCCTACTTACATAAGTATACTTATGTATATCTCGCTTTTTAAACCAGGTATTCCCAATCATCAGTCCTTTTTCAGCACATAAATCTACAAGCTCTTCACCATTTCCATTTACAACACTGAACACCCCATGCATACCAATTATTCCCTCAACTGCCACATTACTCACCTTTGCATTCAAATCACCCATCACTATAACCCGATGACAGAGTGGCAGATATAGGGTGTTTGGGTCGAGGTGGTGTGCAAAGTGAGAGGGTTAGGGAAAATGATTTGGTAAACAGAGAAGAGGTAGTAAAAGCTTTGCGGAAGATGAAAGCCGGCAAG